>NC_086242.1:6192500-6492500 GCF_036321145.2 Pelmatolapia mariae
GCTGTTACTTACTTATTAAAAAAATGTTATTCAAAAAATTATGTAATATGAAAGCAATAGGCAGAGTGTTACAGGCATAGCCCTGAAGAATGTAGGCTCATGGGCAGGGTAGTCCAGTTGTAAGTAAATAATTAAGACTCGATTGAACACCGTGTTCGTGTTTTCCTCCAAAACAATAAGTTCCGTTGGAGCAGCCTTTCAACGCCTCTCTCTGTCTCTCACTAGCAACGTTGACCCAGACAACAAAGTAAAGCTAGTTTTCAGCTACGAGCCCGACACGAACCCGACGTATTAGCCAGAGGTCCCTTTACTACGGTTCAGAGCCGCGGACCTGTTTTATATACGCGCGGAATCTGCAGCCTTACCTAATGTCCACCTACTGTTACTCATTTTATATTCAGATTTAAAAAATTTGGTCGGTATTGGTATGGCGAGTATCCTTCAGTAATAGTAATAAATCACACAGCAGTACATTCATGTAGTTGTAAAAAGCTTGATAATATATTAAGTTATCCAAAGTATTCAGAATACGTTACTCTCATTGAGTATCGTAACGGAATACATTACAAAATACATTTTGGGGCATGTATTCTGTAATCTGTAGTGGAATACATTTAAACGTAACCTTCCCAACACTGTAGAGAACAAACCACAGCAGCGTTCCCACCTTTGCCGTCTGCTGTACAAAGCATCTGAATTTCTCTTTAGCATTTCACATTTACACTCAGTATTTTGTGCAGAGATTACAGATAGCAGCAGTGCACTGCTTCTGATTTTATCAGGTCTTATTTAGCGTGTGAGGGAGGGGAAAAAAATCGTTTTAATGCTATGGGTGGGGCTCATTTAAAGATCTTTGAATGTGGTTACTGTTTCTCACTTTAGTTCAGAGGCACATAATGGTCTTTGTGTTGTTTTACAGACCTTTTGAACCCAGCCTTGAATTCTATGTTAAATGCTGAATGCATTTGCTTTTGCAACATTGCGGTAAAATATAAGGGCAACAAATGCAGGCATTATCAGCTTTTCCTATTCGTTGGCTAATATTAGCTGAGTTATTGTGCAAGTAAACACTCAATGGGGATGCATGACTGCAGGTGTAAAGTGGCAACAAGTCTATACTCACAGCCTCCTTTGGTCTTGCAGTGAAGTCCCTGCAAAAAGAAAGAAAAGAAGAAAACACAGAGTGATTCATGACAGGCTCTTTTCTGTGAATTCTGTGTAGGAGTTTCATCAATAAAGTTACTCTTAACAGAACAAAGGTAGCAGCTCTGCAGGACAGGGGATTCCCAGACAACAATGAGTTTTTACATCCTCATTGCTCCTTTCAGGTAAAACTCTGCCTCTGTGTGTGTGTGTGTGTGTGTGTGTGTGTGTGTGTGTGTGTGTGTGTGTGTGTGTGTGTGTGTGTGTGTGTGTGTGTGTGTGTGTGTGTGTGTGTGTGTGTGTGTGTTTAACCCCACAGCTGGAGCACTGTAACACGGTTGTCTTTGGTTAATTTGCACAAAGTTAGCTAACAGCAAGATTTCACCCACAGATTCAAAAATAAATAAATTAATAATAATAATAATAATAATTATAATAATAATAATGAAGGAATGTGATTCACTGTGTTCTTTAAGGAAAAAAGTTCTGGCCAATGCATCCTCGTTTATTCACCAGTCAAGTATGTGAAACATATTTCATAAATCCTCGTGCCAGAATAAACAGTGCCTTCATTTTTATGTTGTGGGGAATGTGATTTGTAACCAACAATAGTTCCAAGAATTTTTTGTTGCATTGTTTTTTTAAGAAATGAAATCTTTTAATTCCATTGATCTACCACCTGTGAGGTACCTCACAGAACCTGATGATGTTTTGACTGTAAACACATCTCGAATTCATCTTTCAGAATGTTAACCGACTGTCACCGACTGTTTTCTTGCTACAGCGAGGCGCTGAGTTACACTATTAAGCGCGTACACATGTAGAAACCTGCAAATGATAAGGAGCTTTATCTTAACTGTACGCATGCAAGACAAGGGAGGAGAAAGAAGGAAAAGGAAGCTTGTAAAGTTCAGGTCGCTGAAAAAGAGTAAACATGTGGTGTTGACTATTCACCCTCCACCCAGATACATTTGCAGTTGTTTCCTCCTTGGGCTCCAGTAAATGATTAGATATATTTACCAAAGCATGTATCACTACCTCCTTTAACAAAAGCTCAGCAGAAGAGGCTTTGCAGGATGTAGCTTTGTAAAATTGTCTCCCAATAGGTGAATCAGAGTGTCATTAACTGGCTTTCATGTGTTTTCATTCTATGTGAACTGAGGAGCCTTTGAGATTAGAATTGGATCATCACAAATCAGATTTAAGTTTTATCACAGCCCCAGTAATGACCACAGCTGTAAGAGTACAGAACTGATTATAAACATCTGTATATTTCTGTTATTTTCACTCACTAAAAACAGCCAAATTGGCATACTAAGAAGTGTTATTACACAAGTTCATCAGCAGCAGTGACTAATATCAGAAGCTAATATAGAACACAATAATATAAGCTGATCATGTGATTTTAGCCTTGTTGATTCTTTTACCTGAGAGCACCTCATACATGTCTCCAGTCCTGGGCTTTCTCCTCCAGCTCCAGTCAGATGCAAGCAGCAGTGCACCAGCAGCAAGCCAACCCACAGGATCATTTTACTGGCCAGGTGTGGACACTGTCTTCTTCTCTCTGCTGTCCCTGTAATCTGTGCCTCTTCTTGTCCTCTCTAATCTTTTCTTTTTTTCTTTTCCAGGTGGGGCTAAGTGATAAACTCAGATGTGGGCTTGACGTAGTTGAATGTTGAGGTTCTCTGGTTTGATGTGTCCTGGATGTGATGATATCCAACATGTAGCGCGAACTAAAGGGCTCCAGCTGTTTTGTGTGGGAGGCGGGGCTCTCTGAATGAGAGCCAGTAGTGCTTTTCCTCTTCAGCAGCACTTTCCAAGATGTGATTTTTTTGAAACAGTCCATGTCCTCACTGTACAAAACTTCTTTGGGACCTTTCTACTTACCTGTCACACTATAGTGAGCTGGAATTATGTGGAAATGGTACTGAAACCCAGTCACCAATCCTCTCACCCACACGCCAAAGTCCACATGCTGTGACAGGATTTACTGGAAAGGTGCAAAATTTCACATCCCTTTTTTTGCATAATTTCTTCAATTCCTATTGTGTATTTCGGAAAAAAGAAGTTTCTAGAGGAAACCCCTTTACTGTGGTTGCAGCAGTCCCCTTTTACTGACTGGGTATTAAAATTAGAAAAGGTAAAGCAGTTTGAGGACTATGGGAAGAGCTTGTTCTTAACATCTGACTGACCTCTTAAATACTTTCACTATATTTATGTTTTGTAATAATAACTCCTCACATTTCACTCCTGAGTGCGTGAAATAGGCTTCCTCTTGGGTCAGTGTAACTTTCCCTTATTTGGGCACAGTTCTCAGAATTAAAATGAACTGGAAGCTCCACTCACGTACACTGCCATTTTTATCTTAGTCATTTAAATATCTTCCAGTTGTCTGAAAGCATGTGCTGGCATATTGAGTCATTTACACATTGCACATTATTCTAGTCCCATGACAAATGGATGTCTGCTTGTCTGCTATTGAGTCCTCAAATTAGCTGAATTTCTGTATTGCTGAGGGAAACTACTATGCTATTGTCACTACACACCTTACATCAATCACTGTCTTTACATTTTAATTTTGATCATCTGTTAAATTTTATTTATTTATTTTAAGTTTCAAAGTATGGATTACACATCTTTTTTGCATAGAATCTATTATGCCTACACACTTTTCAGGCCTCAAAATTCCTATAACGCTCTAACTCCGTGCAGTGAATCAAAAGTGACATGATAGCTTTTTCCCCTGAGGATGTACTCACCTTCTAGTTCTTACAGAGTTTCATAACAACTCAGTTAGATCAGAACATGCATGTTTCACAGAGGAGTCAGAGCTAGAGAATAAAGAAAGAGACTTGTTGAGACAAACTTCCTGCTAATGATAATACTGGGAAAGAGAAGAAATTACAGCTTTTCCAGCATATGCACGTTAATTCCTTGTTATCGGATAGCTCTAAGTGCAGTGAATCATAGTCCAGCTAAATATGGGTCAAGACAAGAGTTATACCTAACGCCTGGGAGAACAGCAGATCTTTCCTTTTTGTTTTTACTGTAAGGTGTTGTCTTTCTTTTAAGTGCTGTGTTATAAAATAACTTGAAAGATTAAGGTCATAAAAATGTTGAGACGGTGAGACAATTAAAGCTGACTATACCTGACTTCTTTCAGCCTTAACTTCTCTGACTCATGACTCATTGGACTTAAAAACAAGCACTTTTATGGCATGAAGACAAAACAACACGCTTTCCCCTTGGGGATAAAAACAATGAGTCCAGTCACACGTGAGTCTAATAATAGATTATCAAGCTGCTTTGTGACAAGTATTGCATTAAAACTGGCCTGAGATGCGTAGGCGATCACCAGCCAACACACCCAACTGAATGAAGTCAAATGAAGATACAAACAAGATTTGCTTGCAAATGGTGTAAAGCGGCTTTAAATGAGGGACAAAACAAAAGGCAAAAAGTTAGTTTGCATACATCGTTTGAGCTTCCTCGATGAAAGTGTTGGTACCGTAATGCAAATCTGATGAAAGAAGAATGACAGAGCTGCGTTTAAGATCCATTTATTGGGAAATATCTCTTTACAACTCTTGTCATTGTTTGACAGGAGACTTTGAAGTGTTTCCTGACACTGCGAAAAAGCCATTCGAACTTCCATGGCTATCCATAAACTGGCCCATCTACTTTTGAGTAACAGCTCTATCTGCTGGGGTTTGGTGTGTATTACACTACAGTAGTTACACCTTTCCCCCCCCCTCAGGTCAAAGGTTGGTGCTGTTGGTTTAATAGCAGTGCTATAAATGTTAAAAATTGGCTTTATTTTGTTAAGTTTGTCTCCAGTGTATTGGAGTCCAAGCCTTTGCACTCAACACAATTTTTACAGGATTTTAAAGTAATGATCGCAGCATATGGTAAATGGCCTGCATTTGTATAGCGCTTTTACTCAGTCCCTAAGGACCCCAAAGCGCTTTACACTACATTCAGTCATTCACCCATTCACACACAGGCAATGGCAAGCTACATTGTAGCCACAGCTGCCCTGGGGCGCACTGACTGCCGGACACTGGTGCCACCGGGCCCTCTGACCACCACCAGTAGGCAAACATGGAGTTAGTATCTTGCCCAAGGATATTTGGAATGCAGCCAGGAGGCAGCCTGGGATCGAACCACGACCTTCTGATTAGTGGCTGACCTGCTCTGCCACCTGAGCTACAGCCACCCCTACAGCCATCTGATGTTATATACAAAATAAATATATGTATATATTTATTTTGCCCAAGTCCTCCCAAGATGTGTAAATCAATCTGGATGAAATTTGCTAAACAGTCTAGCGTGCCAGGATTATTGACATATATGTAGCTTTTTGGAACACCTAAATCCTTGCACACTATATATTTTATATGTAGAAGCTGATCTCAAAACCAATGGCGACCCTACACCTACGTTAGTTGTACGACTGATTCCCAAAATGTGGGCTGGGGCCCTCCTGCTGGGCCGTGAAGGTACTGCAGGTGAGCCATTACTTACAGTTTGTCACGGTTCTGGATCAGTTTGACCTAGTATTTTGAGTTGTTATGTTTTGGTTTATTTTTGAATGATGGATTGTTCTTTATGTTTCTCTGGTGCTTTGTTGGGTTTTATGATGAATCTGTGTTTCAGTTATTTTGGTGTGTTGGATTGTTTTCTTATTCTCTTGTAGTGCTTGTGGTGATGATGATGATGATGATGATGATGATGATTAGTTTCATGTTCTGTTTATCCGTGTTTAAGGGTTTGTTGTTTCATGTATTGCTTGAGTTGCATGTGTTATATTCTGTCTGCCTCTCTGTCTGCGTCTTTGTTTAGTGGTTCTTGTTTCCTGTTTTATTGTGAAGGTCTGTGTCTCATGTGAGTGTGTTCAGTTCTACTGCTCCCCTGTCTCGTTAGTCTAATTTCTCCCAGCTGTGTCTTCCTCCTGTTTTCCATTCCCTGATTACGTCCCTGTGTATATTAGCCCTGTGTTTCTCCTTGCTCATTGTTGCGTCGTACCCTCGGATTATGCCTGTGTGTTTTTGGTCTCAGTATTCAGTGTTCACTTTATGTTTTGTTTGATGCCAGCAATAAAGCTGTGGTTTTCAGTTACATTTCCGTCTCTGAGTCCTGCACTTGGATCCACATCTCCACCTGCCCGCACACAGAGCCCTGACACAGTTACATATTTATATACATGTTTGTATTTATTTATATGAAATGTGAATTAAAACTGGTAATAGGAGGTGCTTAATTTGTGATATGACTCATTACATACTTTTTCCAGCCCTTCCATTTCTTCTTTTGTCTCCACTTTGATGCTTGCAATGTTTGCATAAAGATTTGTTTGTTTTTTTAAATTCATTAATTGTCTCATAATAGTGGTTCATCCCTTGAGTTATTGGCCTTGTTGAGTGGTTTTACAAAAAAAAGAAAAGAAAAGGTCAAGTACAAAGACTGGACTGGGAATAAGTGGGATAAAAAAAAGTGGCAAATATCCAAAGAAAAACCTTTGACAGCCTGGAGAGCTGTTACTCAAAATTATTTTGCTTCCTTGAAAGCAAAATATAAAAAATGAGGGGCTTGAGACTTTTGCACAATACCCAAGAGAATATGACAGAGACTGTAAGTAAATAACCAGTAAAAGTCAACTACATAATAGTCTCAGTAGTCTAACACTCTAAAACATAGGCAACGAGATAACAGGAATGTCCCAGGGAAAGCAGCAGGGTACACCAAACCAATCCATCAGCTGTATCACTTAAAAAAGAAGAAAAAAAGAAAATGTCTTGAAATGTTTAAACACATCAAGTTCATCGATCATTTTGGTTTAGTAACTAACATCTGTGCATTCTAAAATAGAATACAAATGCTATATACAATTGATTACAACGATGCCAGAAAAGAGTATTGCACTTAGTGTTATTGCTATTGCACATGTGTGGATGTGTGTGTTTGGTCAGTTGCAGTCTTTGTTGTGGAGTCTGACAGCAGTGGGGAGGAAAGACCTGCGAAATCTCTCCGTCCCACATCGTGAGTGCCGCAGCCTGCCACTGACGGAGCTGCTCAGTGCTTTCAGAGTCTCCTGCATGGGGTGGGAGATGTTGTCCAACAAGGATGACAGCTTAGCTACCATTCTCCTGTCACTCACCACCTCCACTGGGTCCAGAAAGCATCCTAGAACAGAGCTGGCCCTCCGGATCAGCCTTTTCAGTCTATTCCTGTCCTCAGCAGAGATGCTGCCCCCCCCCCCAGCGGACCACACCGTAAAAAATGGCTGAGGCCACCACAGAGTCATAGAAGGTCTTTAGGAGTGGGCCGTTCACTCCAAAAGACCTGAGTCTCTGCAGCAGGTACAGCCTGCTCTGCCCTTTTCTGTACAGGGCGTCTGAATTATGAGTCCAGTCCTGTTTATTGTTCAGATGAACACCAAGGTACCTGTAGCTGTCCACAGTCTCAATGTCCATACCTTGTCCATACCGAATTTCCCAGAGGAACCCACCCGAGGGATTAATAAAGTTTTATCTTATCTTATCTTGATTGTTTAGTGGTTTATTTCAGTCACATATTCATTTAACATATGTAGATGTGTGTAGATGTACATGCTTGTGTTCAAATAAACTTTTCTTTCATGTACCAAATCCTCACTTCTGGTTCAGCTTTAGCTTTTGAACACCGTGAACTCAAGCATGCGATGACACGATGGTTCATTCATGGTTTACTCAAATTGCCCTTCAGGCAGCAGCACATCCCACAACCAGTCACATTTCCATTGTGCTTCACAGCTGGTCTACGGTACTTTCCAGGGAATTTATTAATGTTTTGGCCTGTGCCCAAAAAAATTTCTAGAGAATATTATTCTTTGTCTGTATGATCTCTGGCAAAAGGCAGTTTTTTTTTTCTTTTTACTGGAAGAAGATAAAATAATTGATATTAAAGTATTTTCTTTGCATAAATTTGACAACACTGTGGTCTTGACAATACTGGTGTTGTTCATCGTGTTTCGGGATTATTCAGTCACAGAAAGGTAAAACAGCAACATCAGGATGAAGGAACACAAGAAGCCGGAGTAGTACCAAGGGCTGAGAGAGGAGCTCAAGAAATTGTGGAGGGTGAAGGTAACAGTGGTCCCAGTGATAATCAGAGTGCTCGGTGCAGTGACCCCAAAGCTGGGGTCCAGCTTTAGACACCGGTCAGGAGAGTGCAGTCCTAGGAACAGCAAAGACACTGCCCAAGGCTCTCAAGCTTCCAGACCTCTGGTTCAAAACCTGAGCTTGAAGGATAAAGACAGCCCACAGGGGCAAGAGGGAAATTATTAAAAATAGTAATACAGCTACCTTTTTGTGTCTTGTGATACAACATACATCATCCTTACTACATGAGGGTGTCACCATAAGTATTGTTGTATATAGTCATTACCAGCCGAGTTTGTGCGATTTCGCCTGCTAACTAGATGCAGCTCATTGCACCATTTTTTCAACATCTTTATATTTATCAGCACACTGTGTTTATTTGCTAAAGCAGAAATAAGTTCTCCATTTCACAAAAGTGTCTGAAGTTTATTCACGAAATTAAATTTTTTTTTTTAAAAAAGTCAATTTTTGATTGACATATATATATATATATATATATATATATATATATATATATATATATATATGTCATATATATATATGTCATATATGTCATATATATATATGTCATATATGTCATATATATATATGTCATATATGTCATATATATATATATATATATATATATATACATATATATATATAGTGGGCTCATAGGTAACCATGGTGCCTGTCCGTACTGGGGGGTTTTTGTTTTTTTTTTCCAGTGTGCATCCATGGATGCATCACATGACCATTAATCTTCAGTGCATTTCCGCTTTCACGGCGGCCGAGCTGTTATCAATTGCTCTCCATGGAGGCGTGCAGGATTTTAGTTGAAGCATCTCTGCTGTTTCCACCATCCTCTCCTCTGTGTCTCTTGTTTCCGCACTGAATCAATGAAAGCATAATCATCCTAGGATTGCCTCATCCTCCTCCTCCTCGTCTTCTTCGTCCAGCCCTTCGTCGATCAAGCGCGGCCGAGCTGGGGGGGAATCCGGGGAAAGGCAGCCGCGGCGCCCCGCACCGGCCGACGGACACCCCGCCGCGACGCGCCACTAACATGCTCACCCGTGTAAAGTCCGCCGTGGCCGGTTTCATGGGGGGAATCATGGCCGGGGGTAGCTCCGGGTCAGGCGGCAATCCTGGATCCGAGCTGCCGCTGAAATTCCCATATATGAGACCTGATTTCCTTGGACTGTCCCCGGATGAGATCGAGTGCTCTGCTGATCACATAGCTCGGCCCATCCTCATCCTGAAGGAAACCAGGAGATTACCGTGGGCCACCGGATACGCTGAGTAAGTAAAACAAAGGCAGTCGCCTCAAAAGCAGTTCTTGTTGACTTTCCTTTGTCAGATGCATTTAACGTAAACCAAATGATGTGGTTTAGCTGAGGCCTAAGAGCGTGCAGCTGCTCACTCAGCTCTTTATCTCTCCAATTTACTCCTTCTGTTCCTCCTGTTAGACACAAAAATCAAGGAGCATGAACTTGAACCTGCACTGTGACCTGTGACCTGTATTCATCTCCAATATGTTATGGTTCATTTAGGGATCACACAGCAACGTTTATGCGTGCAGCTTCTTAAGTGTGGCCTTAAGAAGTAGAGGACAGCATGCATCCAAGGGATCACAGCCCAAGCTGGTTTTCACGTGCAAGAGGATAACGCCTTCAAACAGCAGTATCTGGGATTTAGTCTACAGCAGTGCTCCACTCAAAGCTACAGTGTGTCAGTAAAGTCTAGATCAGGGGTGTCAAACATATGGCCCCAGGGACAGAATCAGATTCCAATCTGGCCCACTGAACGGATGTGAAAAATGTAACAAAGGGCATCGATTTGTGGCTTTTAACTGCGTTTTCATGAGGTTTATAACTTTTCCTGCCAATAAAGATGTCTTCCATGGTTATGCATACTACACAAAGTAACCAAATAATAAATAAACAATAAAATGACAGAAACATTTCCATTCTTTCACCATCTATAATCAAAATTTCATATATATATATAGTCAGTCCACAGCATTAAAAAAAACCCAATTAATTGTTTTATTATTAATTTATTTGTTACAGGACATTCTGGCCAATGAGCTAATTTTTCTGTAATTTTTCTGTAATTTTACACATTGATTCTTACAATTTAGTCCCAATGAGCCCAATTGGGGTAGAGGTATTGGTTTTATTTTGTTGTATTTATCTGTGACACCTTAAAGGCCGGTCTGTGAAAATATTGTCGGACATAAACCGCCCGTGGTGCAAAAAAAGGTTGGGGACCGCTGACATAAAGAAACTGAGACATACTTTTAAAATTGTTTCTGTTTTTCTTATATGAAGTTATCGGAGGGATTCATTGCACAGTTACATTTCTTTATACTGATAGAAAGGTGTCTTTCACTGGTCTGGCCCACTTAAGGTCAAAATTGGCTGTATGTGGCCCACAATGTAAAATAAGTTTGACATCTCTGGTCTAGTTGCACTGTGGCTCAGTGCAAACTCATATTCTGGCTTTAAAAGTAGCTGACTAGCCTTCAGAGCACTCTCTTGTTTGTGTTTTTTCTGCTTGCCGTTTCTGCCGCCTTCAAAGATGGCACGTGAAGCATCTGTCCTCTTGCTGTCACGTCACATTTTACACTGGAGCTTTGCAAACACGCCGCTCAACAAATGTCATATAAAAGTTTACAGTGAATTTAAGACTCGTGCTGGTTCCACAAATAATCATAGGGCCCTGCTAATACTGTAAGCGCACTTACACATTTGTTTTTCAATACTTTTTTTCATATCAGGATTTACTAGAAACTATTGCTTAAAAAAATCCCTGATTAGAGTGCAGAATATGAGAATGGAAAGCACAATTTACAGAAACTTTAAGAACTTTTGAACTTTTTGAGTGGCTTTTACAAGGGGGGAAAAATCAATCTCTCCCTTGGAACACCCTGCTAAAATTAATGAAAGCTCATATCTGCAGTTTATGCTGTATCGTGATGCTGAGACAAGGGAATGCATTAGGTCATACAACTAGATTAGTCCAGTTTTGAGTGAGCGTGTTCACCATTGTGGTGCATTATACTTTCCATTGTGGTTAGATATGATTAGATTTTGCAGGAGCACTTGTCTTTTGCTGTGGTACTACCTTATCAGCCGCACCCTGCTGTATCCATTTCCTCCCCTTTGTTCCACAAAGGTTGAGTTCTAGTTGGCAATCTCCCCCTCCAACCTGCTACGAGCAGTGTTTGGTTAAAATTTAATGATAAGGTACACAAATACATGTGCGATTACCCTCAGAACAAACTAGGAATTCCCTCCTAATTAATCACTACCTTTGACACTGAGGTTATCTAGTATGTGTGTAGTAGGTGTATACTTGATAACCCTAGGCTGGCCTAAGGTTATCAAGTAGGGTTTCAACATAGAAGTTCTCAGCTCTAAGCGATGTTGCCTTTTCTCAGTTAGTCTTTGCAACATTAAATGGGGTTTGGATTTGTAAGTAGTTACACGACACTCACTGGCCACTTCACTAGATACTTCTGAAACTGCTCAGTAGCATAACTATCCAATCAGCGAATCACATGGGAGAAACGCAGGTATGTAGACACGGGCCATACGGCCTGCTGAAGTTCAAACTGAGCATTAAAATGGAGAAAAAAGGTGACTCAAGTGACTTGGACCATGGCATGCTTGTTGGTGGCAGACAGGCTGGCCTGATTATTTCAAAAACTGCTAATTTGAAGAAGAGAAAATATCCAGTAAGCAGCACCCCTCTGGGTGAAATTGAAAGGCAACAGTAACTCAAATAGCAACTTGTTACAACCAAGGTATGCAGAAGAACATACTCTTAAAATAGATGGACTGGTGAAACAACAAATTCAGCATCTTGGACGTACAGCTGACAAATCTGCAACAACTGTGTGCTAGCTGTGCTATCTGGTCAACATGAACCAAAGCCTCTGAGGAACATTTCCAGGACCTTGTTTAATCTGTACCACAAAGAATCAAGGCAGTTCTGAAGGGAAAAATTGTGCCCTCACTAATAATTAGAAATATCTAGCCCTTTCTTCTTTTCTGCCCCATTGGGTTATAATAATGAGAAAGATGGAGATAAATAATGACTATATGCTATACAAATTCCTGTGTTGGCCAGCAGCACGCTATTTTTCTGTTTACATGAAGTTTGAGTTATTTTGACGTATGATCACACCTCACTTTCTTTTCCTGTTTTTAACACATCACACATAGCTACACTCAGATCTGTGTGAATGGATGGCTCTGAATGGATCGGTGTGGTTAATGAGTTCAGTTCCTCTCTGCATTTATCTGTAATTAAAGCCTCCAGTGTTCTCATTACAGCAGCCGTTTGGGCTTTAGCCTCTTTTTTACATTGGGAATTAATAAGCTAAATATTACATTCCCTTTTTTTGATTAAGAAAATTCCAAGACAAACTTAGACATATAACCGAATTTGTCTTGTTAATTTTACCATTTGCTCTATCCGTCCCATGATTAATGATTTTCCACACCCAGCTTAGGAGTTCTTTTAACCAGGCTTTAAATGTATGCGTGTTGAAGCAGTGTGCATGAAGCCTACAAAAAGACAAATCACCAAGCTGGTCTATAAACAGCTTCAAGGGCTGAGTTTTAGCTAATACGCAAGAGAGCATATGTAGGAATTGGTGCAGGTTTAATTGTCATTTCCAGACTTTATATATAACACACAGTCACATCACCCATTTTGTTGCGTTTGTGGAATTGCATTTTGAAGCATCAAGTTTAGGCACTTTGGCTGTCGTTTGGAGCCTGGAGTGACCATATTTAGTGACCATATATAGATGTGCTGACACTAATGCTGGGAGGCTTTGTTAGCAGCTGCAGCCACAGAGTCTGTAATGCACATGGAAACAGATACATGCTAATTAGTGTTAAAAAGGCCCACTAAAATGGGAGAATTGCCAAAAGGCAGCTGTAGACAGGGTAGAGCTGGGCAGTTATCAGCTAATTCTATTGCTGTTTTGCTAGCTAGGTTACTAAGGTCTATCCACAATTCACCAATTTTTAACTGGGATGTAAATTTTAGCTGTTAGAACCAAACTAAATGTACCTGCCAAAGAAACTGAATTAACTCACTTCTTGATGTCTTGTAGCACTGTGCAAAAGTGTTCCATTGTGTATTTTTCTATCTCAGGGGTGGGCAACTCCAGGCCTCGAGGGCCAGTGCCCTGCAGGTTTTAGATATCACCGTGGGTCAACACATCTGAATCACATGATTAATTCATTTCCAGGCCTCTGGAGAACTTCAGGACATGTCGAGGAGGTCATTTAACCATTTGAATCAGCTGTGTTGGATCAAGGAAACATCTAAAACCTGCAGGACACTGGCCCTCAAGGCCTGGAGTTACCCACCCCTGTTCTATCTAGTTATGCTTTTACTACATTGGTAGTGTGTTTCGGATCATTGTCACTTTGGAAAATGAAGCTGTTGCCAATGAGCCAATCAGAAATTGGATTTACCAACCCATCAGACCCGTTGTTGTTGATTTCCATCCTTCCATTTCTGTTGAGGCTTCAGTGAACAGTAGATGAACTGACTAAAGTTGTGTCTCTCAGGTCTCTGAGAGATGATTTTCAGATAAAGTTCATCTACTGTGTGTAGTGTTTTTACACCTGCTGCTTCTTCTGAAGACCATTACAATAAAATACTTTTTTTTTTTTTAAGTATAAAAGTCTGGCTCCCTGGAAGCAAAATAAAGATCAATGAGGAGTAGCCCAAGACTTTTCCACAGTCCTGTAGAACGTCACCGAATGTTATCAAGACAATATTTTCCATGTCATCCATAACTCTGAGTCTCATTAAATTCAATGTGTGAGATGTACTAAAAAAATTAACCACTTTACAGCTCCTACTAAAGGGGAAATGAGAGGCTTCAGGGACCTAAACTTTTTTATCATCCAATAAACAAGTTTATCAGGATAGTAAAGCTGGGACAAGTCTCTTAATTCGAAGAATAAAACTTTGTTTCCAGTATGTTATGCTACTATGTAGTTTTACTAATGTCTCTTTTTTAATGGTGGTTTAAGTAGAAAATGGCTTTTGGTCAAGGCCACTTGGTATGTTTTTAACTCCGGTATCGTGAGTCACCACTGGGAAAGACTGGCAGCAAGTCTGAGTGGAGGAGAGGTAGTGTATCCAGCTCTCCATCCATTTACCAACTTAGGGTCATGCGGGGGTGCTGTTTTTTTCTCCTGTCACCCGGTGAGAGGCGGGGTACTGCCTGGACAGGTCGCCGCTATCCAGGTTTCTTAATCAGAGATTCAGTCTGAGAGCCTGGGAGTCCCAGGCTTTTAGCACTACATCATCTTTGCTGCCAGCAAAAAGATCATGTAGTAATGTCTGGGGAGAAAACATGGTTATTTCAGTAAAAGCTACAACCAGATATCAGCAGTACATTGATTTATAAATTGCTAAGACTTCTGCAAATTTCCCAGTATTATCATAAAAAACTGATACAATAAGTGCCTACTGCTGAAGAAGAAATCCAAACCCGTTCATTCCTACAGTCCATTCAGAATTTTTTTGTTAAATTTCCTTATCTTCTGTATTCAGATGGCCCAGCTCCAACCAAAAATCTTCATGAAGCGTTAAATCTAGACTTTTTTAAAAAGACTGTTTTAGTGTTGAACTCCTCATTATTGTGCCGTTATTGTTTGTTTCCTGTTATGATTAGAGGCACAGTATTAAACCATTGTGCTTCACCAGATAATTATTCCAGTTTTTTGGGTGGGGGGGGTTATGTCTGCTCTAAAATCTGTTGCTGAGGATGTAGAACAAAAAGCGCATTAGATGTCTGACAATAGAGGGGAAAATTAGGTTTTGTTCCTAATGGGAGGAAAGCTATGTCTTCAGAATGAAACGAAAATTTGATTGGCAGGGAAATGAAATCATTCTTCCTGTAAAATGGCTGAAATGAGGACAGAAACAAGTTGTGAGAGTACTCCCGGTCACGTGCGCACAATGGGGGCTGTGCGTTTCGTGTAACACAGTGGGATCATTAAATTAAATGCACTGTTAATGTGGACGATTACCGTGTTTTCTGCAGGCAGATTGGATGAAGCAGAGAAACGCTTCCTGGACTTCTTCTGTTGACAATCTCAAATGTGGACGATGCCTCAGAGTGTTTTATGACCACAGTAACTCAGACGGCACTTATTGCTGTGGGTGCGGTGCTAAAGTTGGAATGCAGAGAAGTGTAATCGCCACTGACGACCACCCGGTGGTCATGATAGCTTTCATGGTGAGTGACACATTATAGCCTATGCATTGTCATCCTTAGTCGGGAGTTCTCTCAGTACCACAATAATACTTTGTGGCAGGAAGGGGAATGATGGAATAAATATAACAGGCACCAGCAAATCAACAGTCCACAACCTACTGGTAATCCATTGATCATCTTAGACGCCTACAGAAATGTTAGCCAAATAATTTTGTGTTGTGGTTAATAATTCTTTCATTAATCTGCACCATATATTATTTAACCCTCATCCCACCAACAGATTTAGCATGGTATCCATGTATTACATGTATGTAATACATGGATACCAAGAATGATTTACTATAGAAACCAAATATAATAACAAAGCAATAATAGAAAACCTTATATTATACTTGGCACATTGTGAGTTTTGTAATGTCATCGAAAGGGGAAAAAATTGATTCTTATTCATATTTTTGCAAAGTTAGAATTAATTTGCATATTTTGTAAAAAATACTTTTCACCAATTACAAGTAAACATTATTTGTATTCTATTTGCATAATGAACAGGAACTACAAGATAACTTACAGAGTCAACGACTTAATCACTTCAGTGCCCTTTATCTGCCCTGTTGGCTTCCATTAAATGCCCAAAACAGGTCATATCTTGCGCACTTATTGCTTACCGACTAGCGGCTCTGCACTGAGTCCCTCCTTCTGTGGCTCACCTTCTGAATGACCACCTCCTGGGGCTGTTTCTAAGGTTGGGCATTGACACCCTTCAGAGAAAACTCAATTCTGTCGCTGGCATTCATGGTCTTTCACTTTCAGTACCCACACAAAACTCATGACCATAAGGGAGGGTAGGAACTATGACCGGTAAATCAACAGATTGACTTTCATGCTCGGTTCTCTTCACCACAATGGGGGTACAGCGAATGCATCACTACCACGGCCGCACCAATCTTTTCTATCAGTGCCCCAATCCATTGTCCGCTTCCTTGGAAAGTGGAGCAAACGCATTTGTGCATTCACCCCTGTCGGAAACCAACACCCATCAAAACAAGGGTGGCTTATTCCTGGCAGTGTGAACCAAGCTCTCACTGCAGTTGTACAGGAACCAGAAACAAGTTGTAGCAAACATTTATTACCTTCCTGTCTGGGATTCAGGAGCAAAGGTAACATGTTTTCAAGTGGATAATCTTCCATTTAAGTGTTAGACAGGCACATCAGCAGATAGGAATTTTCCTCATGCCCAGCAGAGTCATTGCTGCTCGGGTCGGGGCTCGCAGTGTAGCAGCAATGAGCTCAGCTCTGCTTTTTAATGTGCGCCATGATCTACGGTATCTGTCTCGGGTAACATTTTCAACATTCTGATAACTTCAATTTTGGGAAGTTCCCCATCCAGATATGAAGGGAACAGTGGCAGAGTGCTCCTACCCCCATGGATACTGTGATACTTTAAATTAGGACTCATGGTAAACAGTAACTCAGGGGTGGGCAACTCCAGGACTCGAGAGCTGGTGTCCTGCGGGTTTTAGATGTTTCCTTGATCCAACACAGCTGATTCAAATGGTTAAATGACCTCCTCAACATGTCCTGAAGTTCTCCAGAGGCCTGGTAAGGAATTAATCATGTGATTCAGATGTGTTGACCCAGGGTGATATCTAAAACCTGCAGGGCACCGGCCCTCGAGGCCTGGAGTTGCCCACCCCTGCAGTAACTGAATTCATCATTCCTTCTATTAAAACTGCAGAGATGAAATTGGATGCCTTTGACTGGGGTCATAGGACAATGATGTGAGATCATTAGGACCAAATTGATTGATAAGCAATTAAAGAAAAAAAAACACCTTTGATTTTGACCACTGGGGTCTGCACAGCTCAAACGCTAATGGCACATGACTAAATATTATTAAGAAATTGGCAAAAATAAAAAAAAAATTTCAACCTCAGAATGTTCATAT
Source organism: Pelmatolapia mariae (assembly GCF_036321145.2). Taxonomy (NCBI): domain Eukaryota; kingdom Metazoa; phylum Chordata; class Actinopteri; order Cichliformes; family Cichlidae; genus Pelmatolapia; species Pelmatolapia mariae. The sequence continues at coordinate 6,209,965 of NC_086242.1, forward strand.
ACTGTGTATGTATATTCTTACACTATACAGACTTTTGCTATTATTGCATTATGTATTTTAACAATTTAAAGTATCAGTTATATCGCACTATGCATACACAGACATACACATGTGTATATGCTCACATCGTGGCTCTTTTAACTAAAGCTAATGAGCATTTGAGACCGGGGACCAGACAAGGCTGCTGCCTCACAGAAAGCAACTGACAATAATGTCTATAAATAGACATGCCAATTTCTCTACTCAGACACACACACACAACAACAACAACAGCCTCCAGGGATGTTGGCCAGACTTGCCAGTCTAACTTTTTTCACCATTTATTTGTGACCCAATTACATTATCTAGAGTTAGTAGTGACCTTTGAGACAGCAAGTGAAAACGAGTGCTTCAAATTAAGAAGCATTTAGTTTAAGCAGAAAAGGTTCAATCTGACAGTGTTGGTGATTTTACTGCTTAGTTATGGCGTGTAGCATGTGGAGAAGAGTCACCTGTCGCCTGAATGTTGGGCATTAATAGGAGACTGTTTAAACAAATTCATTATGTGAACTCAAAACATGATACTACTCTGTATCGTTCCAGCAGACTGAAAGAATCCATTGTCACAGGTTCAAATGTGTAAAAGTGTTCACAAACGTTGCTTCAGCTACCTTTTGAAGACTCTTATGGACAAAACACTCTGTGAGTGTATTTTAGTGAGTAAAGATATAGATTATATATTTAAAAAACTCATATAGCCAACATGAAACAAACTTTGCTTTGCAGGCTATTGTTGTCAAGTCGTTAGTTTGGTATTCTGGCCATCGACAACTTGGTTTTGTGAAACTAAGGGTTTAATGAAACTGTTTAAGTGTAGACCTAACTTGCAACCCTAATTGCCTGCATGACCATAAAATAGTGGCTTATTAGTGGCAGCGAAGGCACAAGCTAAAACGTACCCTGAATTATCTCATTTGTCTCTAGACAGTACCATAAGCTATAAAGTGAAAGACATGAAATTGTTGACTCTGTCTGCATTTTTAAATCAGGCAGCAATTATTTGCAGAGGATGAAAGGAGGTTGCTGTCCTATTTTTACACATGTCACTAAACCATTAGTTTGCACTGAATTAGGAGCTAGCTTAGTCAGGCTAAGTGTATGGTGGTTTTTCAGTTGAGTGGATTTAATGCAAGTTTGTTTGGCTAGCATTATCTCAGGATGGTGGTGCATGAGATGAGATCTCTTCTTCATAGTATGCCCAGAGTTTTTATATATGTTATATTTAGTGTCCCTGTATCGATACAATATTGACACATAAAATAAATTGTAACACTGTGCTATACTTTATACAGTTTAGCTACCTTCCAGTTTAGCGTCACCTATTAGAACATGGTAGAACATGCAAAATCCACACAGAAAGCTCCCAGCCAGAAAAGAGATTCAGACTAGGAACCTTCTTGCAGTGAGGTGACAATGCTAAGTACTGCACCACTAAACCACAGCTGGGGAAAAACAAACTAACCAAAACTACATATGAGCACAGTGATGTTTGATCAAAATTTCCCAAGATATGTAGAAAAATTGTTATTCTCCAGTATGGGCTGCAGATAAAAATGTGGTTATCGTGCAGACTGAAGACAAAAGTTTTTCTTTTCAGCTTTAAAAACAGTTAGATTAAGAGTGTGGTTTGCCTTAAAAACAATGCTGTTTTTAAATTGTTGGTGGGCTACATTTTTCTTCAAACTCTCTCTGTGGTCTGCCTGTTTTGGGTTTTTTTTTAAAAGCACACAAGCACAAATGACGCTCAGTAGGACTGCGTACATGCACAAAGCGCTGGCCATGTACCCTTTGTACAACTGAGCACAAATAGAGTCTTCATATTCACCCAGAGGCGATTGTCTCAATGCATCAGGACACTCCCAGCAGAGCAGTACCACAAATAAGCGTTCCTGTTTGATCTTCATCAGGGACATGAAACGTACAACGCATGCTGTTTCACTGGGTCTGCGGATAGAAACCGCAGGCAGTGGGTCTGACTAATTGTTGCAATCCTGCAGTGAGCCTTAATAACTATGAAAGACCCCGGCGCTGTTTCATCCAACAAAAAAAGCTTCTGATTTCAGCTTTCGTTCAACTGCTCGTTCCAGAAAACAGCTGGGAAATCAGAGCAAGCATTGCATCTGATGTTTGAAGCAAAGACTTTAACTGGAAAAAAATGATACTGGTTGTATGTTGACAAATATGATTTTTAATCATTCTTTGGTAAAGGCTATAGACAAGAAAATGGGTGAGTGCCTATAATATGACTAAACCTGTACATCATGCCCCATCTTTCAGGGTTATTAATGCTGGTAAGAGTGCGCTGAATGAGGACCAGGCCTGCTGTGAGGTGGTAGTAGCAAGAAGGAGGCCAATGAGCTACTGCCCTCCCTCCACACCCAGCAAGACCCCCACCGCCAAGAGACGCAACTCCTTGCCCAACGGAGAGGGCCTAGGGCTCTGTATGGAGCACAGCAGACTAGGAGAGGTAACGGCATGCAAACACACAAATACAGCCTGTACCGTAAATGTTGACAGATTTTGCTAACATGCATACATAGGTTGCAGTGACCTTACAAGTGAAGCTACTTGTAAACAACTAAAGTGCAGAATAAAGTTGGTCTTAAAAAATGTTTCCCTTTTTTTTGTACTAAATGCACAGCAAGAGGATTTCTGTGCAGCTTCTAGTTGGGATTAAATTGTTTACAGGCGAGGGTTTGTTGTCCCCATATTTATGGTCCTTAGAGCTCTTTAATGGATTATTTGGTGTGTTTGGATACAACATGTGCAGTAAATCTGTTGTGATGAAATTAAATGAAAAACACAAAGGAGTGGTGTGCGTGTCGAACGTTCTTATCAAAGAGTTCAGGAAATTGTTAGCGGCAGCTTCGACAGCCCCATTTGATTTGTTTAAAATCTGAATAAAATCAGAAATCAAAATTGATCATTGGTTAAATTGAATTGAAAATGGTGCGTGGGGGAAAAAACTGAAACTGAAAGATGTTTATCACTGTGATGCATTCCTTCAGCTTTTGACACTATTCGGTAAACATCTGGGGACAGCTGTTGGAGTATACTGGATAGCAGCAGGGCAACATATACAGGTTTAAGTTGCTCTAAAAACTTCATATATTGTTTGACACTGATTTGGCTCATTTGGAAGCCAGATGATTCACCTCCTCCTCTCCTCTTTGCCACTTTCCAAACAGAAATGTTTAGTTACAACAGCAATTTTTACAGGACTGCAATATGTCTTAGGGGGAGTTCCTGTTTAGAGATAGTTGTGGCCAAAAGTTCACATGCACTCATCATGGGCATGGTTATCATGGTAATTTGGGGCTTTTAATGATTGCTTTGAACTGTTTTTTTTTCTAGGGTGATTGTGTGGCATATATCTTTAATGACTTAAAAGAACAAGAAATGGGTGGACAAGTTTGAATTTGATTTGTATCCCCACACAGGGATTAGAGAACATACATGGGTTAAAATTACACATACACCCCCAGTAATATTTTGTTAAACGGCCCTAAGCGAGCTGTACCTCGACCAGATGCTTTTCGTATCCATCAACAATTGTTTGGCATAAACATTTGACCACCCAAGAAGGATGATCAAACAGCCACCCTTCTGGATAAGGCTGAACATTTGACCACCCTTCTTGGTACGGTTCATAATGATTGGTTTCCTGCCACAGACCCAGCTTTTGAGCATTTTCAGGAGGGCTGAGGTCTGGGCTTTGGGAAATCCATTCCAGAAGATGTTACAAGCCTGTTTTATCCATTGCAAAACCAGTTTTCCACACAGAAATGTGTCCAGAGTTTTGGAATGTCTTAATCATATTTACTTAGAGAAGATGAAATTGGGTTGTTGGTATTTGCAGATAGTAAATTCCAGCATATGTGATGATGTTTTAGAAAATATCAAACTATAAAAGGCAGTTGTTTATGTTTACTTAAATTGTTCAGTCAGTGCCACCTCCACAAAACTGTGAGAGGCTCTCTGAGTAAATAGCTGAAACACATGGTAACTTTATCATAAACTCCCCAAAGCTTCATATCAAGGGTCATTTCTTTGTAAAATAACATTTCCAGAAAAAGATTTCTCTGAAAACGGATATAAATGACAAGATATCATTAGAGGTTTATCTCCCAATACTATTTGTTTTCTGTTCAGTCCAAGGACATAGCGTCAAGAAGTTAAAATTTCTTCGGAACTCAGAGTGTGACTCCATCTGACCCCGGTTTACTCATTCCCCTAAATTGCAATAAATATCCCAAGAAGGATATTGTGTTACGTTGTGTTATGAATGGCTAAACTGTCAAACACACATCTTTACTTCCAAACTCAAGAATTCTGCAAAGCATTCTGAAGAATGTGTAATGCCAAGGTGACTTTGCGCTGACGCAGATGTGAGAAGGTTGTTCCCACAGATAGCTGATAGGGAAGTTTGACCTCTGGAACACTTGTGTTACTGGACACAATGAGTCATGATGTTCTTGGGTCTTTCACTGATGAGTCATACTACATGATCTCTTATCAGCATTAGTCATTCAGCAACATGTTTTTGTTTTGTTTTTTTTGTCCTCTCCTCAAATGTCAGATTGTTTTTTCAAAAGTATCTATTTGTGGATTAAATGACATGATCAGGGGGAATTTTGGAAAAATTGAAAAATCCCTTTTTTATTGTCTGGATCTGCGTGTCTATGTTGGAGATCTCTCTGGGATTTTCCTGCAGATGTAAAGCACTGTTGATGTGTTGTCGAACAAGGGAAGCTATCAATTAATCCTGATTAAAATGCAGCAACAGTATAATTCCTTTATGACTCTGTATTTTAATGGGATTATGTTTGATTCAGCCATTAACTGCCCTTTGTTCTGTGCGTTCTCACCATTCGCCCGCAGGAAAGCGAAGGACTCGTGTTTCACTACTGGGCTTTGTTCGACGGTCACGCAGGTTCAGGTGCGGCAGTTGTCGCCTCCCGCTTGCTACAGCACCACATCGCCTGCCAGCTTCAGGCCGTCATAGAGATTTTGCGCAACTTGGCATCTCCACCCCCCACCGTGCTGGGCGAGGAGCCAGACTGTAATCCCTACCTCCAGGGAAACACTCCTCACCGTGCCCTGACCCGGGCTGCTTCCCTGCGCGGGGCCACAGGTGCACCAGGCTCCCCTTGCAGCACCCCGCCTCCACCACGCTTTTTTACTGAGAAGAAGATCCAGCACGAGAGCCTGGTGATTGGAGCCATAGAGAACGCCTTCAAAGAGATGGTAAGAGATGGGTGACATGCTTTTGTTACTTAACATTTCAGGAATTTGACTCTCTGAAGTTTTTATTATCTTATACAGTAAAGGCTGTCATGACTCCAATATCAGCATTTTCACCAGCTTCCTTCCTCTAATCCATCCAAAGCTATTTAGGCTTTTATTAACTGTTTGAATCAGCTTGAAAGGCAATTAATAAAACTAATAACTAGTTATTATAGATCTGGTTTTGTGTGTGCCGCTTCACTTAAATGGCTTACTGGAAGGAAGCTGTTGGTAGTTGTTATTAGTAACATTTCCACTGTGTTTTCCTGTGGTGACAAGTCATCAATTTGAGTGAGACATTGTTTGTTATAAATCCTCCCACTTAGCCATTGTACTGCTTGGTTGTTCCTAGGGTGAGATGACCCGTGTTCCTGAAAGTGATAAATAAGGATGTGTCGCAGGCACAAACATGACTTTTGACCGGGTCGCCTGTATTTTGACTCACATCTGGAAACATTTTTAAGTTTGCGTTCACACTGTGTTTGTAAGACACAAAGAATATGGTGAAAAGGCAACAGATTCAAGTATTTAACAATGAACTTTATTTCCAATAAATATCTGGCTTAATGACTTTGTTCTTGGACACGTGAATACGTGAGAACAGAGCTCGCACTCACAACACATATGGCACTGACACATGAATGAAGTTGGAGGTGGGTTGTAAAGTGGCTTCCAACTCTGGTCAGGTTAAAGCAGCTTAAATGGTCCAACCTATATTAGAGTTATTAACTGGATGTGTAGAAAAGCCAGACATTAGCAAATCTTTGTCCTGCTAGTTGTGGTACTTTTATAATATTGTTCAAAAGTCTTGAGCCACCCCTCGTTTCTTCATATTTTTCTTCTAAGGAGTCAGACATTGGCTGCCTTTTCACTCATTTTAAGTCCAGTCAATCTACCTGACCATGTTCCTAAAGTTCCTTCTTGTTTGTTTGTTAAGCCACTTAATACTAACCTGTTAATCATTAAAATATAAAAAGGTTACTGACTCAAGGCAGCCTGTCCAAAAACACTTAATTTATTCACTTTTCTTTATTGAATCTATAAGAAATGTCAAAGTAAAGAGTGTTTAAAAGACATAAAATAATATTTTTACATAAACAAGGTGATTCCCAAAGAGCTATTAGCTGAATAGCTTATTATAAACTTGGCATATCTCACCATGCAGTGCAATGGCAGGCCCAAAATAAAAGAAAAAAAATGATAGAAGAGTCTCGTCAGGCTATCAATACCATCTACATTTGACTGGCAGTGGCTTAATTGCTTACTATGACAATGAGAACAAAACAGACTGCCAGTGCATGGATTGGCCTCCCCAGAACCAGGACCTCTGCATTATTGAAGCAGCATGGGATCATCTCAACAGAGAACAGAACAAAAAGCAAACAACATCCAAAGAAGAGCTTTGAATGTCCTTCAAGAAGCCTGGAGAAATATTCCTGAAGACTACTTTAAAAATTAACAAGAAAACTGCCTAAGAGAACTCAGGGTGAGTTAAAGAATAAAGGTGGTCATACCAAATGTTGACTTTCAAGTTGTACAAATTCTCTTTTTTGCGTTATATACTGTATTTTCATATATGTTTTGTTTAATGGTTTGATAAACCTCTGCACCTATTCTCCACTTTACTAGTAAAATGTAAAGAAATGAGAGCAAATGCACTGTAAGAGTAATTATATGCACATCATGCAGGTGCGGTATTTAAAGTGTCATTTAACGGCAGCAGATGTTTACGGGTAAAACAATTTTTCCATAATTGGAAAAAAATAATTACAAATAATGAAGGTTAATCAAGGCCACAATTATTGCTCTGAACAGACTGTACAATTTCGAATGTCTGTGCTGTTGCAAGACAGCCTGTATGTGGTTGATTTCAGTTGACTGTGGTTCGTAAAAAAAGGCCACGAAATGATCTCAGAGGGATTTTTTAAGCATGCTTTTTAGGAAAAAGCACAACATATTTACATTATCCACATGTTTGCTTTTATGTGTGCACAAAGCAAACATTTACAGGGATGCCAAGCAGATATGCACATGTAGTTGATGAAGGCGCCAGTGCAAGCTAAACAAAATAAAAAAGCTTTACATACAGCACGCAAACTCGCCAACATTCTCACAAATATTTTCTTTGACCATAACCTTTAGAATCTCTGTTTATTCATTACTTAAGCAAACTGGGAAGTGATGTCGTTTTAGCAAAACAACGCATACGTACACACACATTAATCATATTAATATCTTGTTCAAACAGCAGCATTCCATAAAAATTCTGTAAATATTTAGCCTTTAATTAAAAGCATGCAGCTAAATTTATGAAAGAGCCTGTGGCAATATCAAGCTTATTTCTTATATAGATGTTATCTAAAAGAGAACAGATACTTTTATTCCCTTCCAATTGTGTGTTTCCCCCAATTTTTTTTTCTTTTAATTGTAGGCTTCTTTTAAATTGGTTTGTAAGATCTTTAATGAGGCAAGGATTATGCAGTGTTGCCACTAGATGGCAATGGAAAGCAACCCAAACAGCTCAGGCTGGACTAAGCTTAGACGCTATCCTTCGTCTTGTGAAAAGAAGCACTTTTGCACCTGATTTGACATCTTTTGTAGAGGATTATCACTGCATCGGTTAAAGCCGTGGTCTCTACTGAGTTTAAAATAAATAAATAAATCGAAAATTCCATCTGAAGCCCGCAAGGGGGCTGCTGCTCCTCATGAAGCTCTTTCTGTAGCTTTTCTGTACACAACTGTAAGTCTGGGAGCATTCATCCATGTTTTAGGGCATGTTGGGTTTAACTCACTATATTTTCATTATTGCTCAGTTGCTGATGTGACGTGAGAGTTTCTGGGTTGGGAGAAACGTGAGCAAATATTCAGATAAATATGTGCACATGTTTGTTTAAGGCACATAATTACACCTTGTACATCTCATAACCCGCTCAGCATCAGTCAACATGAGAGCACTGGTTCACAAAAGGTGCAAGTGGGGACGTGCATTAAATTATCATCAATATTATTATCCCACTGAAAAACTGAGCTTTTTATTGAGTCATATCACAAACCAGCGCTGTGCAATGATGTGCTTCTGTGATGCTCAGAGCTTCATAAAATCAACTTCCAAATGAGGGTTGTCTTCCAATTTATGCCGAAAACCAACCAGAAATCGGTTCTTTTTGTGAAAAAGAATTGTTGATCTTCACAAAAAAAAGGATAAAAAAAAGTTATCCCAATGTGTCCAGGTGTTGGGATCTGGAGTGAGAAGTATCATCAAGAAATTCAAACAGAGCCACACAGAGCAAGGCTGGCAGAGGTAGGCAGTAAAAGATTTCAAAGACTCTGGAAAGAAAACTAGTGAGAAATGTGGACTAAAGATTCCAGAACAACTGCCAAGACACTAGAGACACAAGAGAATGACTTAACCAAGTTGGGAATTGTGATGTCAAAGAAGACAATCACTAGAACCTCGCACAGGGAATGGACTGTGAGTCTGTAGACCAAGAAAAAGTCCACTTTTGCAGAAGAGACACCTTCAAACCAGACAGAAGTATCCTAAGGACAACCTGAGAATGATTGGGTATACTACAAGTCCATCAAGAGACATCTTGTCAGCGTGTCTTTAGTTGGGAATCTAATCAAGGTGGGTGGAATCTGAGCCTGGGTCATCACTTTGTCCTCAAAACACGACAACAACTCAAAACATACATCACTCCTGGCGAAGAACTACCTCTACAAGACCAAAGTGGACGCTACCGACTGACCTGCTTAAAGCCCTGACTTGATTCCCATTTTTTTTTTAAACAAATAAAAAATCTGTGGGTTGAAGTGAAGACCAAGATCCGAGCCAGACGACCATCAAATCTGGAGGAGCTTGAGAGATTTGCCAAAGAAGAATGGGCTGGGATTGCTCAGGAGACGTGTGAGACGTCTCCTGATGATGCTCTATTTGTGTTTTATTGTGTTCCATTGTTGGTGTATTTTATCTAGCCTTCAGTTGGTATAAAACAAGCCAGCATTTTTTTCTGCACCTTTTTGTTTTGTGCAAATTTCATCCATCCATCTCTTTTTATTATTGTTCTGCCTGTTTATTCATTATGTGAATCCCTTAAAAATACTCTACAGTCTGTGTGTGGTGCATTTCCAGCAACGTTTTATGGTTGTGCATTGAAATAAACTAGCAAACTGACTCAAAAAGGAGCAGTGTGCATTAAACATCCATTGCTGCTCTGACCTGATAATTATAAGTCCACTTGCAAGCCATCTCATGTATCGGTATCTTCGTGATTTGCTCACAACATGCATTTGTTTACTGACACAACATCGACTTGAGGTGCAGGTTAAACCAATCGATAGTCTCATTCGATGCCCACACTTTGTTCGCCTTTCTGAGTGTTGATGAGGTTTCCTCTTGCTCGCCGTTTGCTTCTGTATTTCTCTCTCTCGTGGCTCTTGTGTTTGTGAGTCTTACTCTGTGTAGTGTATGTAAACTCTCCTTCTGCCCACGTGAGGACCAAGCCATGCAAAATCTTAACTTGTTTGGCGTTTCCTAAATCTTTGTCATGTGGGCGGTCGTGGGAGTGTTTTTGAAGGTCTTACCGATTGTCTTCTCGCACGATGCTCCTTTAAAGTCTCCGTCTCTTGTCCTTACCTCTGCTAGGACGTCCAGATCGAGAGGGAGAAGCAGGTTTTTAACATCACAGGAGGATGCACGGCTCTCACTGTGGTTTACCTCCTAGGAAAGCTTTTTGTTGGGAACGCAGGTGACAGCAGGTACCTGTGCTTATGTTTTGCCCTTGAAATTTGAAAAAAAAAACCACGTTCTTTGAATGACCGGTAATGTTTTTCCAACACTTTTTATGTTTTTGTGTGCACAGGGCTATCATTATTAGAAACAATGAGATCATTCCCATGTCGACAGAGTTCACACCAGAGTCAGAACGACAGCGACTCCAGTTCCTGGTAAGGAAACTCTCCGCCTTTCACTTTTCCTAAGAAACACAACAAGTGTTTATATAATTTCTTTGGAAGCGCAGTGGCGCTTAACATTCACTCATATTTCTATAATGAAATCTGAATATTGATGAACGTACAGTTGGATCTATAATTTGTTAGACCGAGATAGGTTTTGTAATTCTGCCTCTGTACACCGGCACAGGATTTTAAATCAACCAAGATGTGAGTTAAGTGCAGATTTCCAGCTTTAATTCAACAATTCAACGACTCCCTCAACTCAACAACTTCACGTCACCACATGTTGTTTCCTCCCCTGAGATGCTCTGCTAGGCCTTCAGCTGCTGCTTGCTTGTGGCTCTTTCTGTCTTCACTTTTGTGTTAATAACTTAAAAGCTTGCTTTATTGTGTTGAACGAGCAGAGAGTGTGGCCCTGTACACTTCAGAATTCATCCTGCTGCTTCTGTCATACATGCCCACGCCATAACATGTCTGACAGATGATGTGGTACACTTCAGATCGTCAGCTCTTCCTTTACGTCTCCATACTACAGGTTCATCTTGGTTTCATTTATTCAAAGATTCTTTTTCATAATTGTTCTCTTTGATATTCTCTGCCAAGTCTAACAGTATACCTGTTGAGAGTAACCAGTAGTTTGCACCATGTTGTAAACCCTCTGTATTTGCATTCATGAAGGCATCTCTTGATTGTAGACCTCGACGAAGCTACGCCTCCCTCATGACTTTGTTAAATATTGTGACATTGTTCTTCTTAATCATGTAAATAATTCTGTCATCATCCATTTTAGTTGACTTCTGTGGTGTTGCTGAGCTGGCCAGTGTTTTCCTTCTTTATAAGAATGAACCAGATTGTTGATTTGTCCCCTAAAGTTCTGGCGGTCCCTCCGATAGATTTATTTTGATTTTTCAGCCTTTCAGCATCTCTGACATCTATTTGGGGCTCAGATTTCAAATTGCAAGCTATGAGTAAAAATGATTTATTACTTAAAATGATGTATGATTTAAAATTCACTGTGTTTGTGTACAGAGGCAACATTTAAAAACAAATAAAAAAAACTTTGTCTCTTTTTCTGACAAATTATGGACCTGCACATGCAGTGGTACTATGTATACCAAATATACATTTTTCTCCAATTTCTATAATAAATATGACCCATAACATAATCAGTAAAGAGAACCTAAACAAATTAGATACAAATATTTGACTTGGTAATTTTTGTGGAATGAAATAATCCTGTTTAGACTCATATATAACAAATCTAAAGTAAGTAGTAGTAAGTAAGTAGTTCGAGCTGCTTCAAGGCTTCAAGCTGCTCTAAATGTTTGGTTTCAAGCAGGTTTTTTTCAGCTGTTGGCTGTGGATATTATTAACATGGCCATCTGAGGTGTGTTTAAATCTTCTGTTGATGAGGGACAACCAATCAGAAGAAAGTCTGCTTAAAGGGGAGGGACTTAGAACTGGGATTATTTTGATTTATGAGTCTTTCAAAGTTAGTCTAGTAGAGTCCTTGAATAAAAAATGTGGTGCTGGTAATGGTCATATTAGAGCAAATTTAAGTGTAAAGGACGCTGATGTCATCACACAGTTTGTGCGTCAGAACACTGAGAAGATTCTCTTCCAGCTTCTTGCCCGCAGTTCTTTAATAATTAAATTTCAAATAGTGTTTGTTGCAATACTTAAAATTGGGCAAAAAAAACCTACAGTGATGGGCAAGGATGCTCCACACATCTGCCACATAATGACTCGAAATTACTGTCTGTCCTCCAGGGTTTCATGCAGCCTCACCTGTTAGGAAATGAGTTCACGCACCTGGAGTTCCCCCGGAGAGTTCAGAGGAAGGAGGTGGGCAAGAGGATGCTCTACAGAGACTTCACCATGAACGGATGGTGCGTTTTTCCCATTTAACATTTCACACACGGGTGTCGTGAAGCACTTAACGACGGCAGACTCCCACATCCCTAAAGCAGGCTGTGTTACCATGTACGATGCCATTCAATTTATAACGTGGAATGAAAACTGCTAATTTTCGGGGTCTCTCAGACCTCAACCCTCTCCTGCTGCATTCTTATTAGATGGAGTTATGATGGGAAAAAAGTCTCTGCTCCTGCCTCTTTTACTCTTGCTCATAATATGGCATCCGGTGGGAGCTGAGGAGACCAGCAGAGAGCTAATGAGGGAGAAGCCTAACCTGATTCGATATAATGATACAGCAGAGATGGTCCTGTATGTGCGTTGTTATGTGGGTTAGCAAGGCACCATGCTGTTTGACTGTGGCTGCAGTGGAAGCCAGTAATGAGGTGTGCTTTTACTGACACATTCGCTCCCTCTCCCCGACACACAGGCACATACAGTACTGTTCCTATTGTGCTGTGTGATGTATATTTCACTGTGACACTGCCCCTCGAAAGCAGAGATGTGCCAGCCAGGATGTAGCGCCGACTTTCTCTTCACATCGGAGAAAGGAAACTGTTTGGAGTCATTTGTTATTTGTCTATATTTCAGTAAAAGGAGGTAACATTTGAACATTTCTGGAACTGGTGCAGATTTAATGGACACGTTTTGTTGCAGATTCCAAACTACAATGGACAAGCGTCATGGTGTGATTGGTATTGGTTTGGGGCATAGACTGTATATTAAAAATGGACTTAGCCACAGTGATGATGCTTATTGCTTGTGGACTGCCATCTTGAAGCTTTTTGGGGGGCATTTTGCCAGTCATCTCATGTTTACCTGATGTTCAGCAGCTGCTACTAACCTAGCTGGTGTATGCTAGGTTTATTAGATGCTTTTTGCTGAAGATGATTGTTTAATGTGGCTTTTAATGGTATTGATGAATGTGTTTTTGGTCAACCAGACCATAGTAGTTAAAAGCGGTAAAACCCAACGATCTGAAAGATGGTGGAAAGAGGGGAGCAGCCTGAAGCAATATTTTTGTATGGATTCATCACCACTAGTGGACACTTTTGAAATTACACTATTCATCAAATCTAGAAATATAAAGAAATCATGGCATGTTTTGTATGAGTAACCTTTCTTTAAGTAAGAATTCTCAAATATTAACTGGTCTGTAGACAAAAATAACAGCTCATCTGTCCACCGAAAATGAGAAACTCACTGCAGTGGAAAAAAGAAAATCCAGGTACAGTGGTCCCTCGTTTATCGCGGCAATTACGTTCCAAAAATAACCCGCGATAGGTGAAATCTGCGAAGTACCCAACTTTTTACAGTTATTATAGATGTTGTCAGGCTTTAAAACCCCTCACTACACACTTTATACACTTTTCTCAGACAGGCATGAACATGTTCACACGTTTCTCTCGTGTTTAAACACTCTCAAAGTTCAACCCTTATAGAAAAATAAGTCCAGTATTATAGAATGAAACCAAAGGCACCCGCAGGTGCCTTTGACAGTGTAAAACGTTTCGTCGACATCGTTGTGTTTGTTGTCATTTCACCATAATTTGCTGATAGTCGCAAATTGAGTCAGCTGGAGAATAAAGCTGAAGTAGCTTATGGCTTGTTTACTCCAAGCAGTGAATTTTCAGTACTGAGAATAAGAATTGTCATTCAGAAGTTCCCTCACTTTCAACGTAAAATGGTGGGAGAAAAAAAATTAGAGTAATCTTTATTTTGCATTTGTCTGTCCGTGTTTAGTTTGACATGCACGGGCAGGAGGATGGATGATGGATGAAGACGATGTAGAGGTAGAGATGATGCTGGCAAGGAAGAGACAGAAAGAGAGCCTTGCCTGTGGGTCGGGTAAAGTACATCACTCACTTTTGAGACAGATGGACAGATGGGCAGAAAGAGACATGGACTGACAGACAGAGCAAACCCTACTCAGATAATAAAGCTGTTTGAAGTTGTTGATATTCTCCACTGACTGGTGACGCCAAACCTAATCTAGCCAGTTTAAGTACATCAGCGTCAGCCAGGGAGTCTTTCAGTCTGACATCAAAGCTCCATTTCTAAGTTCGTTTTTCAGATCTCTCTCCCCACCCACTTTTATGCACTTCTGAACTTATTTTTGTTGCTTGCTTGTGGATCCTAAGATTCCCTCCCTCTAGCTTTCTTGCTAAAATTTTCAGCTCAGAAAACACTTGTTATTACACCCTAGAGAGTCACTCTGGCGTTGACATGCAAGCAAAATCGAAAACCTAAAAGTGTGTGATTCACTTTGTTGCTAACCTGTGTGTTCGTCCTTAGACACAAGTTATTACTACAGTAAGAAATGGGACAATCATAAATTAACATTTGATTAGAGACAAAAGTAAAATATAGAATTTCCAAAATTATTGTTTGTGTGTAGTTAAAGTTACCTTGATCTGTGGCTACTAGTTATTTGAGAGGTTGGGAGTTGAATAGATAAAGTCATTTATCAGGTAAGAGGTAGCATTGATGATTCTTTCAAATTTTTGTCCATCAGGTGCTTCGGTTTTATAAAAGTAGAACAGTAAATAGCCGTACCTCTTAAACTGCCACCTGGAGGCAACAGGACAATCTATAAATACAACACTGAAGTATTGGTTTATGGCTAAAATGTTAGCTGTCACTGCTGTAGCAGAAATTGGCTTCCAATTTCCATTTGGGTTTCTGTCAGTTCACCCAGCTTATGTTTGTCAAAAATTCTTTCTCCTTTTTTGCTCAGCTGTTGGTCTCCACCAACTGGAAAAAGAAACTTGTGGCTCTATTGCTGCTCATTAATCAGTTCTACTACAGATACTACAGATATTTGGTTATTTAAAAAAAATTACATTTTAAAAAATCTGATATCAGCTGTTTTTGCTTTTGTTTTTGTTTCAGACATAGGAAACATAAAAGCAAAAGGCAAGTTGCAGAGTGCCCTCTAGTGGATAAACTATGCAACTGTAACACTAATAACATGGATGAATGGTTTTTTGTTTTTGTGTTTTTTAATGTATCGGCCATTGTAACTGCCAATACTGATACGGTTACAGTTCATTAAATTAAGCACAGTGCACAAATGTTGGGAGGTGGGGAAGGCTATTCCAAAAGCTTAATGTTACCCATTCTCAGAAAGAGTTTTGATGTGTGCTTGGGAATCATGGTCCTGTTAAAACACCCAACTCTGTCCAAGTTCAGCCATCTAGCTAATCATCTGAGGTTAAGTTGAAGAATTAGTAGATAGTCCTCTTCCTTAATTATTCCATCCTCTTTGTGCAATGTATCAATACCACTGGCAGCAAAACTCCCCTAAAGCATAATGCTTCCACCATCATGCTTAACAGTGCAGTGTTATTAGGTTTAAAACCTTAAAGTTAGTCCTCCAAATATATTTCTTGCTATAGTGGCCAAATAGATCAAACTTTGTCTCGTCTGACCATTAAATATTTTCTCCAGGAGGCATTTTTTCCTGTGGGCAGCTGCAAGTTTCTGGCAAGCAGGTCTGAAACGTTCCTCAGTTGTTCCAGAACATCCAAACCAGTTTCATCTGAGGGAGACAGTCTGAGTTTCTTCCAGATGGTGACACATCCAAATAACTTCCATACAGTTGTTTGAACCGATGGTCTTGAAATCTGCAATTGCTTAGAAATGGCTCCCAACTTGTGGAAATCTACAGTTCTCTTTCTTAGATCTTCAATGACTTCTTTATACTTTGCTATGTTCTGAGAATTAGTCAATCAGTCATAGGTGCTTGCTGTAAATCACTGGGAAACAACAGATCAAAGAAATCATTAAAAGCTTAAAATTACCATGACATTCATGCATATGATACATGTATCTAAACTTATGACCACAACTACAGACTCTGGAATACTCGTTTGAGTGCATATGTTACAATAAGCTTTATGACACTGTACTATCACCATTCTCCACCAGCACTGCCACCCACTTACAATGCCCTCTAAAAGCACGTTAACAGCAGGGTGAAAATTTCAAACTGACTTACTCGTCATTACGGATGATCGATGATGCTGATACACGTCATTGATGGTGATAGATGGCAGCTGCAGCAGGACGAAGTGTTCAGAGTACAGACTGTTGTTTTTTTCTTTTTTGTCTGGCTGTGTACAAAGCAGTTCCTCCAGACTCACTGGTCACAGCCTTTCATCCATAAAAAACATGTTGCCCCAAAACGCGCTGAAACCAAAGCAACAAATGTCTTGATGTTTATCTGTGAACTTTTTTTGCACATCTGAAACATCAACTTCCGAATTGCTATTTAGACATTATAACAAACTGTATGCACATTTAAGTCTTATATTACAATAAATCTATAGAGGACTAACAGTTTTATGTCAAATTATTGGATGCCCTGTCAAGTGCTTGTATCATGAACCAATAAGAGTTCCAAAGTATAAGTTGTGCCCATGTGTGGGATGCTGCTTTATCAGCAGCTGGGCTCTTTGTTGCACTTTGTATGAGGTAGATCAAACCCAGAATTATCTCTTTGCTAACTCTTGGGTCTCCATTCTGTGTGGTGTTCTTTTATGCTGAGGTGACCAGCAATCACACATAAATCTGCTTATGTTAGGGGGACATTTTTTGCCATTGTGTTCACCATGAATAGAATTGACGTATAAATGGCTTAAGGGGCAATAAGGGGCAATTGTTGAAACTATTGCACACTAAGTGGTGTGATTTATATTTTATTGGATTATATGAGGTTTGACTGGACCACTGTTTGACGTAGAAGCATCTGCGTTACAGTCCCTGGCGTCCATCTGTAACTCAGTATACCGCATGTTAGGGAAAAGGCTGCAGAACCTGTTTATAGTGGATCTGCTGTAGAGCAAAATATTCACCATAAGCTACTGAGACACCAAGATGGCATTTAAGATAGGGAAGAAATAAGACCCCTAAGCCCCTCTTTTTTTCCTTTTTGAAAGTACGCATGCTTTTCGTGTGTGTCTGTTAAACATAATTAACATATACACGCTTTAAAAAGTGCGCCTATGAAAGGAAAGGGGTGGAAAAGGGAAAAATTCATCGCCTTGATCATCTGCATTTCTTTTCTCATGCACAGGGCTTACAAGACGATCGAGGATGAGGATCTCAAGTTTCCTCTTATATACGGTGAAGGGAAAAAGGTAAGTGTGTGTGTGTGTCAGTGCAAGTTTGACTGAGTTTGTGTGTCTTCACCAACCCTTGTGTGGTTTGTACTGTAGAATTCAGAAGTGCAGAGAAAAAAATCACTCGCTCCAAAATTGTCAGTCTGTCTCTCTCTCACACACACACACACACACACACACACACACACACACTACAAGCCTGCCAGCCTCCCAGAAAGTGGGCGAACTCTCTGAAGTGAGTGCGTGCGCGTGTGTCAGTGCGCACCCTCACTTAGAAGAGAGGGGAGACGGTCCATCTATTTCACTCCAGCGGCAACACTATATCTAAGACACACACAGACATTCAGACAGACACACACCACTCGGGAGATGACAGTCGTCTCTCTGAGAAGCGAAGTTAATCCCCGCTGGGATAGCAGGGGAGAGGAGAGAAGGAGAGACTGAAAATACTCCACCAAATAAACTGGAGCGGAGAAAGGGGAGGAAAAAACGCCTTTAAATTCTCAGTCACGTCCTTTTGTTTCATATTTTCAATCAATTCCATTTGATGCAGAGAGAGACGTAACGCGAAGCTCCAGAAAGGAAAGCATCTTGTGACGACCACACACACACACACACACACACACACACACAGTGTCGTCCGTCTGAAGTAGTGAATGGCTGCTGAATTCAAAGAGCGGTCACAACAAAGCGTCGTCACAGGGATGAGAGAGAGGAAGGCAGTTGCACAAGAATGCGATAACTGAAAGACTAGTTTAGTCTGAGTGCACTTTTGACACTGTTGCTTTTGCCGTAAATATCCTTCCGCTGTTTGGCCAGCGTGTATTTAACAAATCCATTTTGAAGCTGTTTGTTGTGCCGCTGCCTGATAATGTCATCATCATTCAAAGCAGTAGTTTTACAGAGAAATTCGGCCCCCGATGCTTCATTTTTTCAGTACGTGTTAAAGACTATGCTCCACAGACCCACTCTGCTCTATGTTTGCCCATTTATCCAAAAAAACGAAAGCTTTATCGCACTCGTCTATCACCAGCCTGCCACCCACTTACATCGGCCCCCAAAAAGCACGTTAACAGCAGGGTGAAAATTTCAAACCGACTCGCTCGTCATTACTGATGATTGATGATGCTGATACGCAGCACTGATGATAGATGGCAGCAGCAGGATGAATTCTTAAGGGCACAGATGGATTTTTGTCTAGCTCTGTACAAAGCAAGTACCTCCTGTCTCATTGGCCAGACCTTTCCTCCTTCAGATACACATTGCCCTTTAACATGCTGCAAACAAAGCAACAAAAAGACTACACAACCAAACAATACAGCGTCATTATTTTTATTCCTGAAAACTTGTGTGAATTTGTTTTTTGCATCTAAAATATCAGCTGTGAATTTGTTGGTATATAATAAAAATGTATGTGGATGTAAATGATGTATTATACAAGCACAGACTGTCATTGAATGCTCCCAGATTCAGTCGTCCAAAATAGTGTTAGCATATTGTCATGTCTCGGCTGTGTGCAGGCAGGCAGAGAGGAAGGACCCAAGATGCAGGACTCACGGAAGCGAAAGTGAATTCCAAACAAACAGCTTTATTGCAGGGGTTACCGAACAGAAAACTAACTATACTGAAAAACAACTAGACTGGCATGACGAACAGAACACACAGGGAGTGAGGGCAGAAGACGTTAACGACGCGACAGAGAACAAAGGAAACACAGGGCTTATATACACATGGCAGTAATCAAGGGATGAGAGACAGGAGGGGAACATACCTGGGAGAAATCAGAGCTGACGGGACAGGGGAAACGTAAACTGAACACACTCACATGAGACGGGGACCTTCAGAATAAAACAGGAAGCACACGACAGACAGAGACACAGACGCAGACTCATAAGCAAGCACAATAACATCACGGACAGACAGAGAAGACCAAACACAGGCCACCTAAACTAAACATGAGGGCAAGCTAACAAAACCCCAAACCAGAATACTCATCATGATCGGCAAAGGAACAGAACACAATTACAATCAAAGCACCAGAGGATAAAGAACAATCCATAATGCAGAAAATAAACTAAAACATAAGAAACTCAAAATGCTGGGTCGAACCGACCCAGGACCGTGACACCATAGACAGACGGAGGGAACACAGAAGTGGGGGCAGGCAGGCAAAGAACAGAAACCTAACAAATGGCAATTCACAACAGAATACATACTCGGAATGAACAAAAGCATAAGGAAGCACAAAACACTGAGTCCTCAGACTCAGGACCATGACACATATGTTTATGTGATTCCTGTCACTTGGTTCAGTAAGGAGACATCATTTTGGGGGTGGGGGTGAACGTGATTTATTGAGATACAGAATTTGAATAAAAGCGTTTTGGCGATTAGACCCGGATAAACCAGCAGCAGCAGAATGGAGACCCAGCAATGACAGGAATTAGGACAGGACCCCCCATTGTGTTTATGCTGGTGGTGGTGAAGATGAAGATGGAGGCTTGGGTTATGGCTCAGGGATGCCGGGGAGAGATGGATGGGGAGGAGGCGGGTTGCACAAATGCGAGTCTGAAAGGCAGAATGACAGAAGAGCACTGAGATTTAAAGGCTGATTGAAAAATGGCTGGATGAGAGTAATGATGTCAGTACTGAGTTCTGACAGCGTGGGAAAGAGGAAGTGATGTAAAAAAAAAAAAATTCTAGCAGGCAAATGAGTGATTACAGATCTTGCTTCTTGAACTGATGCATTAACTTTGTTGTGAAGCTTTGTTTATGTCAGTGACTGGGAGAAGATACTTTCGGCTGCTCTCTTGCCACAATGGGTCGCCGAGGCGGGTAGCTCCACATGATTGATGTGGAAGTTTTATGCCGGATCCTCTTCCAAAGAGAACTTGTGTCTCCGGCTGAAATGCTAAATGCTTTTTTTTTCTTTTTTTTTTAAAACAAACAAAAAACTAACCAGTTTGTTTTCCAGGCGCGGGTGTTGGCCACCATTGGTGTGACCCGTGGACTCGGTGACCACGACCTCAAAGTTCATGACTCGAACATCTTTATCAAGCCGTTCCTGTCCTGTTGCCCTGAGGTAAAGTGACCTGCTGACACACTAAGACGTAACGCAAAATGAAAACAGAGCATTGCTTTCACCTTTATATTTTGCTACATTCCTCTTAATTAATCTTTGTAGACAGATAAAGCGTTTGATCTTTTAGAAGCAAAATACAAAGCCTTTCCCTCCAATCATTGTAGCTGTGATGAAGTGCTCGACAGCTCTCGATTTTCCCTGCAACGCTTTGCACACAGGTAAATTTTGCCAGTTTGGGAAAAAAAATTCTGCAAGGGGATAACACGTATTTTCACCAGTGTGTTAATTATTATCTTGAGCATTCGCTACTCACCCTGTTTGGTGGATGCTTATCTTTGGCCAAACAGAATTTGACTGCTTTGGGGCTTTCAGTGTGTCTCTGTGAGGTGGGTGGAAACGCTTTCGTGGACATCTGAGCGGACGTTGGATTAGCAGCCATTGCGTTGTTTTTCTGGAACTTAGTGCGATAATTACACTGCCGTCTGCGGTGTGTTTTCAGGCGGCTGAATGAATCAGTTGTGCTGCTTTGTGGTGCAGACACAACTTTGCAAGGCTCTTAGCATGATTTGTTCTTAGTTTCCAAACATCAGAGGATGAGCCAGCTCTTCTGCTGTCCGAGACTTTTTAGACGGCCTATTATCGGCTGTTTAGCTGTTTTTTTAACATAGTTTTATTACATCCAGTAAAAGTCACGCTGCACAGTGCAGGGAACTGCTATGATTGGCTCATCAAGCGTGAAGTGTTCCTTTATTTATTTATTTATTTATTTTTTGAGCAGTGTATTTAACATTTAACACAATTGCTACTTAAAGTTTGAAATGCAGTTTTTAAAAAGTGAAAACATTCAATAATTCATGTTTAAACAGAAAAAAAACAAAGAAATCAAGTTTCAAGCTAAAAAACAATAAAAATAAATAAACAATGAAAGGAACACTTCACACTAAAATGTCAAAAGTAGAAAAGAAATTTCCACCTATAGCCACCCCTGTAATGGTATGTAATTTCATGTAAACTACTGTTGTTCCCCTACGTCCCTCTGTACACTCTCTCACCGGTTCCTCCTCCTTGCGATCCTTTCAATTTCTTGAACTACTGAAGCTGCTGGCAGAAAATCTGTGAAAGCATATGGCGATGTGTGAATTGCCCAGCTGTATACATGTCAGGGTAAAATAAAAAAACAACAACATTTTGAGTGTTTTTTATGTTTTCATCTTCATCTTAGATTCATGAAGACTATAAGGATTTATGAAGTCAGCTTTGTAAATTAGCTTTTTACACCTTCTTGCAAACAAGTCTGACATATAGCATGTGGCTTTTGTCCAGGCGGATACTGAAAGAATAAAAAGCATAATCTGCATCCTGCACTGTAATTATATAAACTCTGCCTGCAGTCCTGGCAAATCAGCTAATCAGTGCCAGCCTATATGAACTTGATAGCTGGTAGTCTTTTATGCATACTCTAACAAATGGTTCTGCATGCAGCAACTACTGTCTCTGCAAATCACATTGCACCCCATCTCCTTCATTTAATGCTATTTACAATATTTTAGATGCCATGTCAGTTGTCTTTTGGTTTTTCCATGTATGTGCATGAAAAGCTCAGGAGCAGTCATGCCACGAAATATAAGTTAGTGCAGATGGAATAAGTCAGTCAGTTGGCTTAACCTACTTCTGCCTCGGTCATATCTGCACTGCAGTCACTAGAGATGGCAATTTTCTGCTTCTCTGTCTGGAAAAAAAAAAGTCCTCTGCTGCTGAAGAACTTGAGCTCACCTGTCTGACTGTCTGGCGCTGGTTTCAAACCGCTTTCATCTCCTGATGCAGTTTGTCTTATAGAGTTTTGCATTTTTCCTCCCCAAGCGCTCTGCTTGATCTTTAATTCATTAATTCCCGGGGTTCATACCAGGTTCACATGGAAGTCTTAACTCCTCTCAGCACTCAGAGCCTCTGTCTGGATCTCTCCCTCTCCCTCTTTCTCTCACAAACGAATCTCTCACCTCTCCACAAAGCCTCTCAGGGGTATCTCGAGATGTTCTCTGTAAAGGAAGAAACAGCATTACATTCATTAAGTCGTAGAAGCGTCAGGCATCATTGTGTGTAAAGTGTTGGACAGAAAAGATTTCATCATTTCATCTGTCTTAGTCATAGTAAGCCAGCCTTAATTAAAATTGCAGTTTTGTTTTACTGTTTTGTAATTACATAAATGTGTAAAAGCCAGTTAGCAAAACTGGAAAGGGAAAAAACTACAAGCAAGATTTTCAAAAAGATAATAATAGAATCTCTTATTTATTAATGGATGTGTAGTGTACTCATTTCGTGGGGGGGTTTCTGCTTTTTTTCCTGCTGATGAATACATAAATGATTCTAGAAAATAGTTGAATATTTATAGTGATGAGATCCAGCAGTGCAGATTCTTCCTCTATTCTTTTTTATGCTTTTCATGTCAATTTGAAATGAGTAGTGAATAAGGCAGGAGGGTGAAGCAATCCTGTGTTTCAGCAGTGAACACAAGAGCAAAGTAACAACAAAGGTTGATGTGTGCAGTCAGAACAGGCAGTCGATTCAAACAGGGTGGTGGTGGGGTACTGAGTACTATAAGTTTCTATATAATAAGGCATCTATATATTGCTATTAGCAAAGCCCCAAATTGCTTCACAAAAAATGCAAACAAAAGAACTACTCTTTTATTTAATTTAAAAAAAGAACAATGAGAAACCACAGCTAAATACTTTAAAAGAATCTTAATAAAAGACCTAAGGTGTTGCCAGATGATGCAAGTCTGGTCACTTGATCTCACGAGCTATGGACATCGACCATTCAAGCATCGAAGAGAGCACCCGTGTAACAAGAAGGAAGGGGTCATGGGTCTTATGCTATGGGGCTATTCAATGCTAACTGATGAGCAGAGTTTTAAAATAATGTGAAAAATAATACTTAGCCAATGTGATTTTGGACATAGCAGAGTAATATGCTCTGAGGAGCAGGGCAGTATGTACAGTATGTATAGCTAGCTGTAGCTAACAGTCATCAAAGCGGGAACAAATAATTTCCTGTATGGCCTTATGTACAATAGATGAAAGAAAACAATGTCATTTTGGATTGTATCAAAATCCATTTATTTATTATAAAAGCATCAGAACACTTACAATTACTTAATGGATTTGGTCATGAACCAACTTCACTATTGAGCTGGCAACATCAGGCTTTTCTTCCATGCTTTAGGACTAAGAGTATAAAGACAGTCTTGGGGTCACTGGACTAAAAAGAAAAGTATAACTTCAGATAATGTAGGTTAGAACAGTCCAGCTAAGAAAACGCAAACTGCAATTAACAATGGACCAAGGATCGAGCCTTGAGGAACACCACAACTAAAATTGGTAAAAGTGAAATGTTGCCATACGAACACTGAATTTGAAATGTATGAATGTGAAAAATCTAGAGCACTTCCCTTAGAACCAACCCCCTTTTTTATGCAGTGCAGAAGAATGGAATGATTGCGTAAAACCTATTAAAAGTAGGTCATTTGATACCCTCGGTAGAGCTTTCTCTTTGCTATAATGAGCTTTAAAAAACATCCATATTACTACCAATAAAAGGGATCAGTTGAGTTGAACTGATGGCCCTTTTGTTGTTTATCATGCAGGTGAAGGTGTATAACCTGATGCATTACGAACACGGAGCTGATGATGTGCTTGTGATGGGAACTGATGGCCTCTGGGATGTCCTTTCCAACCAGGAGGTGGCTGAAGCCGTCACCACCTTTCTAGCTAACTGCGACCCTGACGACTTGCACAGGTTGGAACTTTCCTTTGTTTTATTTCCTTTGTCTAGTTATTTCGTTTTTGCTACATAAATAAATAGGAATTTTGTAAATTGTGCCTCTGTGTTGTGTATTTTATTCAGAATTACATCCTTGTTTTCAGCATCATGCACTGTTAGACTATAGAGTTTGGCACATCAGTGCAGAAAGGCTCAAATATCCTGTTGCTACATAAGATCCACAGATCTCAAACTGCAAGACTAAAGTTTCAAAATACTAAAATCACAATAGAGCTCTGGCAACTTCTGTGTTTCAAGAGAGTGCCATTAAATTAAATGAGCTACAGCGTATCACAATATTAAAGCAAGGGCTTCATTGCTGTGTCTTCTATTGGCCAGGTACACAATGGCAGCACAGGATTTGGTGATGCGAGCACGAGGTGTTCTGAGAGACAGAGGCTGGAGGATCAGCAATGAGCGCCTGGGCTCTGGAGACGACATCTCAGTCTTCATCATACCTCTCATGTACGGCAACCGCCAGCCCTGAGGAGCATTCCGCCGATGCTATGGTTCAGTGATGAGAAGGGCCTGTAGACTCAGCAGGATTGATTAGTCCTGAACTCAGAGTCCCCCTTTTAGTTTTCTTATTTATTTGCTTCCTTAGAAGAAGGTGGAACATTAATTTGTTGGTGCTTCATTTCTCTACAGGAGTTCAGGATTGATCAGCTCAAGGGAACTACAGTCAGCATCGCCATGTTAGTTTATTAAGACTCCACAGTCGTGAAAGCTTAAACCGTAGATAATTTTAAGTCACTAAATCATGTCATGAATAAACAATGCCAAGAAATAACTTGCCTGGCAAAACTCAAATAAGCAAATGCTTTTCCGAAGTGAAGAAGAGCTTTCTCGCTCTTACCCTCCCTCCTCTTGTGCTAAACAATTCTGGGCTCCTCCTCCTACTATTCCCCTTTCTTTAGTTGATCCTTCCTTCTCTTGTAGGCTATTGTATATTTAACTTGTTTATATATATTTTAAAAAAAAAAGAATACCTCCTTTGTCTTGTGAAAATGGACCAAGCTGACATGTCAGCTGCATTTTCTGTTTTGCCACAGTGTGGCTTTAAAGGACTCACTTGCTGAATAACTGTTTCAAGTTTGCCGAAGAAATTAAAGAAGTGTTGATATGGGCACAGAACAAGAGGTTATCCACATTTCCAAAAAAGTCATTAACGGATCTTAGCCTTTATCGATCAAGAGTTGAGAAAGAAGGACTGGTGTGGTTTATGAACAAACAAACACATCTGCACAGCAAAAAAAAAAGTTCACTGTGACAAGTCATTTAATCCAGTAACAAGTCGCCATGTTCTACTAAACGTTTTATTAAATAATTTTATTTTAATTATATTCTTAGATATTTAGACTTTTGTTGTTCTAGCTATTCTCTATCCATTAAATATGAAGCTAAAATCATAGTTCAGCTTAACGAAAGATAAGAAATACTTTGGGTGGGGACCGCGGCACAACCAAACTGATTGTGACCCTATGTAATAAGTTAATGATCTTGATACCTTTAAAATTGTTGCTCTGAGGATGGGGACAACATCTGTGACCACTAGCAATCAGCCATTTTCTTGACTTTGAATCATCGAGATAGTGATGAACCACTAATAAGAAGGATTCAGTCTGCCATCAGATTGAAATGGTGCAAGTTGGGAATTATGTGTGCAGTCATTGATAAAACCTGTTGCAAATTTGTTGCTGTCAACATGCAACATTTACATGAACTACTTACATTCAGAAATTTCTCCATAAATAGCGGTGCAGTTGCTGCAGGACGGCGATGTAACTGCAAAATAACAAAGCAGGTTTACCTCTATGTTACTTGCCTCCGAGTGGTCAATTGGTTGCCGCCACTTCTTGCAATTTCCAGGCTACTATCCATCTTTTTTTTCTCTCCTAGTTGCACTGAGGTTGCTGTCCTATTTTTACTCTCGCGTGGCTAAGCCATAAGTCTTAAGTGGTTTCTATCTACTGATTTGGAGAATAAATATTTTTTAATATAATTTAAAATCCTTACATTTTAAAATTTGGGATTTGGTTTGGCAATTCTCTTAAAGTTATAAATAACTGGCTTAACGTGAGATTAAATGACTTGTACACCAGTGCATTTGCACTTTAGGCCAACCCATATAACTCACCGAAGACCCATGGTACGATGCAGAAGCAAATATTCCCTGCAGCAGGGAGGATTGATATAATTCATAGCTGTAGTTTTAAAAAGAAAAATCATGAAGTACAATCAAGGTTGAATCTGAAAGCTTTTGTTTTATTGTTTTGTTTTTGCATGTTTCTTGCTTTAGGTGCTTCATCAAAATACAGATGATGTTGCCTTCAGGGGGACGGCTTTGGGTAAAATGTGTTACCGTGAGTGGATGTAGTGGACTGTGTGTCAGTGCATGCAGTAGCATAATGTAGGCCTGGGATTATGAGCAATGGTGCAATGGTTTGAATTATTGTTTGATTTATATAGACTGAATGAGAACTGGTGATAATGTTATTTGTTAATGTGCAACAATCATGCATATATTATTGATTATATATTATTTCAGACATTTGGCATAAGACCCAAAGGATAAGAGCAGCCACGAAGAAAGGGAACAAAATAAAACGATACCAATGGCTATACATGAAACCAAATCATTTTCTCTTTTTTCCATATTTTTTTCATATTTTTTAGTTTTAGTTTTAGGAAGCTGCAGAAGATGTGAAGTAGTTTGTGCTTCAGAAACTTTAAAGTTATCTCAAAATTTTGGGTTTTTAATCTCCGAATTTTTATTTGTATGTAGAAAATTGAAATTTTGAGATACCTAACTTGATATTTAGAATAATTTTGATGAAATTTTGACTTGCAGATAGGGGGGAAAAGTGGTGGAAAAAACTGACACGCTGTTGAGGCGAGCAAACAAATGTGTTTTAGAAGAAAAATGTGTTTTGAAAAATTAAACATCATCTTAAATAAATAATTTACCTTCACCGTAGTTGATGTGTGGGGTTTTGGAATTAAACCGGTGTATTTAAAAGTTGACTGCAAAGCTGGAATATGTAATAAGAGGGTGACAAGTATAAAGAAGTCATTTGTTAATAAGTAACGTCCTGAATGATGTTAGATAATTGAGCTGGATGAGAAGAATATTGGTCATTCCTGTGTGTATGGTGCATATGAAACTACAGCTAGCAGCTATCTAGCTTAATTTAGTACAAAGACTAGAAAATCAAATACTGCTGATCTTTTTTGATACTATATTTTATCATTTTGATCTGTAAAAAAGTCAGAGTATAAAAACACAGTTTTGCTGTGTTCTTTTTTTTTTTTTTGCATATTAAAAGTTGAGGTCTGTCTTTACACATCAATTTCTGGGCTAGCTGTTTCTATGCTACACTAAGCTAAGTTAAGCTAATAGTCTCCTGGCTGTATCGTTAAGATTTACTCGTAGGAACTGAGTATTGAAACATCGCACTTCATTCTTCCTCAGACTACATACATGCAAATTACTCAAAATTATTTTGTGTCACCATTCATGTACGCATGCTATTTGTCATGCTATCTTGCACAGTGTTTGCAGCTGACAACAACTATCTACCTTTTCCTCCAAGAAGCAGACATTGATGTTTACCTGAACTTTGCATGGTGCATTTTCCCCTCTTATACATTCCATTAACGAAATATTTCAATGTTAGATTATGTATTGGAATATTTTCCTTCGGTTAGGTGTTTAGCATTTGTTAATTAATGAAAAACTTTTCTAATAAGTGGTTATTTTCCCTTCATACTTTACTTTTCGATTTAAATGTTTTTGATGCTACCAGATCTTCAGCATCTGACGTGTGCATCAGTATGTGTTTTGAATGTTCATCCTTCTACCTGTGCTTTAGGCTCTTTATTATTGTCATTAAGCCTTTTTCTCTTAAACGAATGTGGAAACATGAGTATATATTTTATTTTTCTCATCCTATTGTGCCACCCAACTACTGCACATCAACTCAGGTTCAACTGTCATGTGTCGATAACGACCTGTTGAGAGTGGTTTTCTAAAGACAGGAAGTGCTCTGTGATGGTCTTGGTTCCACTGCATTTGTAAATATGTGGGAGTGCATTGGTGTGTACAGGAAGCTCTTAGATTTGATCAGCTTAGTCCCTTCAGCCAACTGTAGGTCTTGCTTTCTGAACTTGCTGTATTGTGAACCTTGTCATTGCTGTTTTTTTTTTCTACCTAAGACTACTAATGGTTATAGAAAGATGCAAAGAGCTGATTTCTTTTTTCTGTAGCAAAGAGGAATTTTGAAGCCCAGTGGGATACCATTTTAAGTGACCATTGTGCTACCCTCAAACTCTGTTTGTGAATGTGAACTGCACATTTTATATAACATAAAAATAACTTATGAGGTCAAAAAGAAATATTTTTAATGTTTCCTTGTGCAACACTTGGACTTTTGGGGGGGAGTGATGTTTACCTGAAGTGTTTCTTTTCCAGAAATAAAAAAAGAGACAATAAATGTTGAAGATCAATCTAAAATTGTTGTTTGTCTCACTAAAGAAAAAAGAAAGAAAAGGAGTCAAATGGAGCTGTGCTCAACATTCATGTGAACAGAATCGATAGTTTTCCAAACCTTTGCACTCTCAGTTCAAATCAATCTCAACGAGCAAGAAACAAAAGAGTCCAGAGGAGCTAATCAGTGTTGTTGCTGTTTATATTCCCTTGGTTCTGCTTGTGGGAGAAACTAACGAACAGGGTCAACTGGACACTAAAGGACTAGTTTGGCTCTGAGAGCAGACAACAGAGGGATTCATTAGAGGAAATACAGACTACTCACTGAATGTCAAACATTTTGCCGGAAACGCTAAACAAGCTGAGGCATTTTTGTTTTATTTATTTATTTTTACAGCGAACCGTAAGTGCAATGATTGTGCACAATCATTCAGACACAATTCATAATGTTGATGAGGTAAATATCGGTAAAGGCCATTAGAACAAACTGATTTCCTGTGTGACCACAAAGGAAATGTGGAGAAAAATGGATGAATGACCTCACTATTCATATACTAGTAAGTGGTTTATTTAATACTGTCACCATTGGCAATGTTTGATGACTGCCTAAGTGAAAAAAGTGAAAAACAAAAACTGTTGCTATTCTCTACAAAACATATATATGATTTATTCTTCTCTGTTGCTTCCATATATGATTTATTGTCATATATAGAAGCAACAGCTGCTTGTCGAATAATCTTGTGATAAAAGGTTTGGCCTAATAAGCATGTGCTTCAGCCAGTACCTTTTTGATTAGCCTTATCTGGTGCTTTCTTGCTTTGTGGTATATCTTTCTTCTGTATTCATTGAGAGATTGAATGCTAATCAAAAAATAAATCAAAAAAAATATGCACATGCTTGATGAGTAGGTTATAAAAATAATGAGGTGGGGAAACTAAAATGTTCATCTTCACTGTAAAATAAATAAAGAACCCATTACAGTATTATACAATGTACTGCTTTAAAATAAACATTTTTTATATTTGCCATATTTTAAACACACAATATTACCATTTTTAACAGCTTTTTTTATGCAATCAACATGAAACCCTGCCTTTTATTAATAGTTCAGGCCGCTGGTGGTGGAATGGTGTGGTGAATATTTTCTTGGCACACTTTGGGTCCCTTAGTATCAGCCAAGCATTGTTTAAAAGCCTACTTATCGTTGTTGCTAACCATCCATCCCTTTATGACCACAGTGATGGCTGCTTGCAGTAGGATGATGCTGTCACAAAGTTGGAAACATCTCAAACAAGGTTTCTTGAAAATGGTTTGAACAATGAGTTCACTGCACGCAAACGGCCTCCACAGTCACCTCAACAGAGCACCTTTGGGATGTGGCACAATGGATTTGCATCATGGCTGTGCATTTGACAAATCTTAGAACTCAAGACCTTAGAACTGAAGAAGCTTCTCGGATGAGAGGTGAAACGTCTTCAAGCAACTTAAAAAAGTCCAGACGCTTTTCTTTCAAAGCTCCTTAGACTACGATGACCTGGATGACTGAGAACCTTCACTGACATTTGACAAATCTGCAGCCACTGTGCGATCCTGTCATGTCAGTATGGACCAAAATATAAGAAGAATGTTTTCTAGCACCTTGATAAAATTGTACCTTGAAGAATGGAGACAAAATTGGGTCCAAGCTGTTACCAGCAAAGTGTAACCAATAAAGTGTCCAGTGAGTGTACCATGAACCATGGCACACAACTTCATTCTAAACTAATTTACAATGCATGTCACTAGGTGACCCTTTAAAATACATAAAAATCCTTTCATTCGTTAAAAAAATTAAAGAAAATATATTCTTTTTAAAGTTCTCTCATACATGTACTGTCACAGGGATGGATGCACATATAAAACAGGGCTAACAATTTATTTAATGAACTCGGCCTATGTACAGGTAATTGTTAATTTCTAGCTCTCGTACACAGTGTGTATTTTGTCCTATCTCACTCCCAATACCCCAAGCCGATGAATGCAGATGGCTGCCACAGAGGTTTCTTCCTGTCAAGTGGGAGTTCCTTTCCACTGTCACCAAGTGCTTGCTGTTAAGGGATCATTTGATTGATGATTTTCTATGTATTATTTTAGGGTCTTTACCTTACAATATAGAGCACCTTGAAGAGACTGCTGTTGTGATTTGATGCTATGTGACTAAAACTGAATTGAACTGAATCCTTGCCAGCCAGAGGCTCAGGCAGAGTGCTCTTAACACTTGGTTTCAGTTTTCTTTGTTGGCCATCCCTCTGTGTCAGTTTAAGCAGGCATCCATAATAAGCCCCACCCACCTGCTATTTAACCTTCTGTTTACAGGGGCAGCCAATCAAAAAACTGGGTTTCAATCGTTTCAACCATTTCACACAGTGGATGAACTAGTAAGGTCAAATAAAGGGGGTTCCAAACGGCTAGCCCCTAAAAATAATTTTCACACAGCTCCCTAAATACTGTTTGACAGTTCAAACATTGAGTTCAAGCACTATGCCAATTTCAAAGCATGCATCAGTCAGATGTTTAAAACTCGCTCCCCTTATTTTTTCCCAACTTGTGCATAATTCCTCCCATAGGACTGAGGATAGCCTGCTCTTCACAGCGCACATTCTGATTTGCCACAATAGGAAATGTCGAAGTGTGTTGATGACAGCTGCACTTGAAGGTTGTCCTGCTTTAGTGAATACTCCTTAATTGTAGACGTGGGCGGACTGATCCAAATAGCCATAGTATTGATACCAACACTGGTATCGGTGGATTGGATCGATACTATTTTCCTATCCTCTAAGTTTAGTATGTAGCCCACTTCATTAAATTACTTTTTTGGCAATAATAAAAGAAAATACCTCAAACGCACACTATGAACAAAAAACTGTTTTAAAATACATGAAGAGCAGAAATACATTTTATTTGAGGGCACCTTTCTAAAACCCAAGGTCACCTTACAAAGAGAAGAAAGATATCAATAAAACAGTAGAATAAAATACAAAAAACAAACAATTTTTTTTTTGAAAAGGTAAGATTTGTATTAAAGCGAGCAAGCCAGTTTAAACAAGTATGCTTTAAGCTGTGACTTAAATAAGGGAAGGGAATCTATATTTCTTATGACTAGAGGAAGTGAGTTCCAGAGCCGAGGAGCAGTGCGACTGAACGCTCTGTTCCCCATAGTGACAAGACGAGCAGAAGGAACAAGATGAATGGCAGATGAAGATCTGAGAGAGCGGGAAGCAGTGGTAATATGAAGCAGATCACACAGATAAGGAGGGGCAAGGTTATGGATGCACTTAAATGTGAGAACTAAAAATTTAAGTTTATCCTAGCTTCTATGCAAAACAAATTTCCCACGTGTGGGACTAATAAAGGTTATCTTATCTTATCTTATCTTATATGGGCAACCAGTGAAGCTGTTGAAGAACTGGGGTTATATGGTCTCATAAGGGAGTACGAGTATCAGCACTGGTATCGGCAAAATTGGCCCTATATCTACAAATGCTAAACACCTACTTGTATTGGAGCTATAACACAATTTATAATATGGTGCAGCACTAGGTTACCATAAATGCTTGCTAAAACACTTAATGGGACTGGCATCTTTAATTCCATCTGTGCTTTAACACCCCACCCAACCCCCGTGAGAAATAAGAATGTTTAAGCAGAACATTAATTATAACAAGATTTGGAATCAGATATACACAAATGCACGTGATGCAAGCTTTGGAAAAATACTTTATTTCAAGAAAATAAACATTTATATCACACACAAGTATTTGAATTTTCTTGAAAGCATGCATTTTCTTTTATCCCGTCACTTCTTTTTCTGAGCGATGTAAAGTGAGGTTTAGGCTTTTATGTCGATCCGGTTGGCTCCCTCGTTGCAAGTCACCAGCGCCGGCAAGGCAGTAGATTGCGCAGTCATCTCCGCAAGGGGTAATATGACAACCCGACCAACAGCACAAACTACTACCTCAGCCAGAACTTGGCACCAGGGATGCGCTTTTCTTTGGAAAATCTCTTGGTTCTAGATTTAATCAGACTATCAGTTTTATTGGCGTCCCCGTGCGTAAAAGCGCACGGAAAATGGCGCACGCCTAAAACGGGGCCGCAATAAAGCGAGACAAAACCCCACCCATAGTAGGAAAGGAGGGGAAAAACACCTCCCGTACATTTCCCATATCTCCTGCACACACCGCTCTCCTCGGTTGACCTCGGTGGGAAGAAAAAGAGGAAATAGAGAGGAAAAAAATGTGGCAGGTAAGGGCGGCGGGGCGCGTGGAGTGGCACGGTGCCATTCATGTAAAGAGAGAGAGAGAGAAACACGAAATCCTGCTTTTAAATCTTGTTTTAATTAGGTGACTGCACTCTCTATAAAAACATATTCAGGCACAAATCACCACAAACCACGATACTAACCATTTACCCCCCCCCCCCCCCCCCCCCCCCCAAAAAAAAAAAAAAAAAAAATTAGCTCTGAAAGCAACACATTTTTTTTTCTTTTGGGGGGGGGGTATTTGAAAGAAAAAGATTACCTAAAAGTGAAAACACTTCCTGTAATTCTGTTTAAATTTTTACCTTCCCGGACTTGTTGGATCTGAGAAAACGCAAACGATCCACGGGCTCTTCACGCGGTCCTTCACCTTGCAGCCGAACTGCAGCAGGCTGCATTAGAGCCTATTGTTGTCTGCTTCGGTCTCCGCGCCCTGAGCTCAAAGTTGTCCAGCCATCACATCCGCGCGGTTTAAAGGGCAGAAAGCCGTACGAATCCAAACAGGAGACCCGCATTGCTCTAACCTTTCTGCCTCCGACAGCACGTCAGGTAGTGTGTGCGCCCCCTCCCCCCAACTAAAAAAAAAAATCAAATAAAATGAGTGGATGTGGCGGAGCGCCGTGGATAAAATTCGCGGGGAACGTCAGGACGGGTGTAGCCACGACCAGAGATTGGAGAAAACGCAGAGGTCCACCTCTGACTGCTTTCCCCAAACACCAGCGGGAGAGGGCACACTGGCAGAGGGCGCCACCAGCTGGTAAAACACAGACGAAGGTGTTTTTAAAGATGTGCCAGACTGTAGCCGTCGTCTATTAAAAATTGTGAAGTGCCAGAAAAATGAAAACTTTATGTTCATGAGAGAGATTTCAGGCTATCCATCACTGTCATTCATAGCCTCCTCATAATGTCAGCGCGTTCTAACGTCCAATCTTAACAGGCAAAGCACGTTTCTCTTTGGGTTTCTGTTTTCTCTGACGGAGTGAGGCGCTTTGCTCACAGCCGATCCTCCTTCTCTTCTCTCCTATTGGTCAGAAGGACGAGCCTCTTCTCGGTAGAACCGCCTTGGCTGTAAGCGGCCGGATAACCCGGAGGAAGCGGGGAGAGAACACCGTGTTCCTGCTCACAGATCATACTAGGAGATGGAGAGCAGAGGATAAAACAAAGGGAAGCATGACAGCCTTCCTTTATATGGCTCATAGCGATGTTCACCTTTTTTAGGAAATGCCAGTGAGATCACTTACTGCTGGGATAGGAGCTGAGCATGCTTTCCTGACCATAGATGTTAAAGGCGACCTGTTGTGCTAATATTCAGATTCATATTTTTATTCTACCAGAGCAGCTTTGAATTCTGCACATTTTTAAAATGCCATTTTTTATCCAAAGCGTAGCAGCATTGCATTAATTATAATTTCAAAATGTATTTAGAAAGCCCAAAGTAGGAAAAAGCGATGTGTTCAGAGGAGTTGGATCGTGTTTCTGATACACATTTACATCTATAAAAATGTAAATTCTAAACAGAATGTGTACCAATCACAGTATTGAATAAATAAACCTGTTATTTTATACATTTCAGTCTAGAATCTTAAGTATCTGGTAATTTGACAACTATGTTACGCAAAGGACACAAACAGATTTGTATTTTATTATTTTTCTTATTTATAAAGTAATACAGTCAAAGATGTGGGGCAGCTATGGAAGTTGGTCAAGAAAGTGAACCACCAGGCAGAAGCACAGGAAGCTTTACACAACTTTATTGAAGATTGTGTATAAATACACATGCACATTTCAAATGTAAACCCAAGTGAACTCAAGTGCAGCCAAACCTGGTAACTCCCCCACCCCCCACCCTCACCCCATACATCATCATGCAAGGATGTCTGGATTATCTTTACAAAAAAAGTCCCAAAACAGAATCATCCTTTGTTTAAAAAATATTCCCTCCCTGACGAGAGCACAGGCAAGACTCTGCAAACTAGTGTGTATGTGTGGACTCGAGCCACGTTACCCCCGACATTTCACGTCTTGCCAAGGTTTTAAATATATTGTTTATTATTAAATGCTTACATATAAATAAATAAATTTTATCAAATGTGCACTCACAGAGTGAACTCTTATGTACAGTATTGTATAAGCCTATAGTAGCAATCACATCTCACTCAGGATGGGGTGAGTTGCCCAAAAAGCAAGGCAGCACTGCGGCGGTAAAGCCACCTGAAGTCGAAGCACAGAGATGCTCTTAAAGGCATGTTACACATCTAATATTCTGAGGCAACAACAGATCCGCTAATGCTGTTTACAATGGAAAGAGCAGGTAGAAAAGAAAACATCGCACTCCACCATGGAGAATAGAGTTTTACCGCGAGTTACGTCGATGGAGGAATATCCTGCCAACGATGTGCCACAAAATATTTTCACTGTATCATGATCCCGAGAAGCTGAAAGGCCTTTTAGGCACACTCACCCCAAAATGTTTTTTTGTTTGTTTTTGTTTTTTTTTTAAGTTTTGTCTCCCTCTCTCCTCCTCAAAGCTCAGGACCACAAAGAAGGGACACATTCAGCTAATACCCATGAAATTCATACAGGTAATATAAAATGCAAAGAACACCCATTTCCATCACCTTTCAAACTCGAAAGGGCCATGGGGAGAAGTGAAAGAAAGAAAGGATGGCGTAAAAGGCATCAGTCACATACATGTGGTCTGGTTCATTCAGCATACATTCTGGCCCTCTTGTGGGTTAAAAGAAACTGGTGTGACGTGGCTGGGAGATATCAAGCAAGTAACATGGACATTCATAGACGAGTGCTCGTGTAACATCGAGAGATGGTGTGACGGCCGTGTGCAAAGAAAAGGCGACTGGTCTGAGATTAAGAGTTAAGGCCGAGGCGATTCAAACAAGAGACAATGAAATCACCGATGTCCCTAATCTCAAAGTGCCTAAAATCTTAAGAACGTAGCCACAATAAAGCTTTAAATACCATCTAATGAACTTCAGGAGCGGGTGAAGAGGAGTAAAGAATCTCTGCTAACTCCTTAAACACCACTTCACTACATATAGGTTTGACTTCTGGATATAAACTTCTAAAAGAGCATTTCCTAATGTTTAAAATATGGAGAGATACAGTGTGGTTTCTTTGTAAAGTTAGCCACGCAATATCTTAGTCCTGCTTTACTGAAGAATTATAAACAGAGAGGACTATAGAGAGAGCAAAAGCAGGATCTTAAGTTCAAGGCTCATGCCGGTATGCTAATCATGTGTAAAAATCTACGATCGCAGCAGCATGACAGAGCTAGCTCGGCTGGATGGCTATTTAAAAAAAAAAAAAAAAAAAAAAAAAAAACCACACAGCAACGACTGTCAGTTCTCAACATTATTTCTTAGTGTAGTGGCGTCTCAGCACTGGCTTTCTAAAGGCAGCTTCCTAAGCTCTGTATGTGAGAAAACTCTCTGACACAAAGTTGCAGTATGTCTGGCATCGATACATTTAAAATTTAAAAAAAGAAAAGAAAAGCGGGGCGGATGGTTGGTGATTGTGCAAGTTCAAAAATGTTTCAGCGCATCATGAAAACTCGGTACAGTTCAGTGTTTAAAATATTTACAAAATCTAAACGATGATGCTAAAATGATATGCCAAAAATGCATTCCTCTCAAAGATATGTAATTTAAAAAAATAATAAAACTGAGATTCAAAGCTGTAAAAAAAAAAAAAAAAAAGATCCCGGCTGTTTAGTGACTCTTCTCAGAGAGCAAGTGAGCAAATTCTAAACAAACGAATGTGGTCACACATGTACGCACACACACACAAACACACACAGTGATCCAACCACAGAGGAGGGCCCTGATTTCTTAGAGTTGCGTACCCCTGTAGCCCCCTGACCCAACAGCTGATGTCCCCGCAGTGGTTCTTCCTGTCGAGCAGCTAAGTCCGAGCCGCTGGGTGGGACCAGTGGCGCCCGCTGTCACGCCGTGTGTCCATATGGCTTTGGATGGAAAGATCCCATTCTCTCTATATATATTCATGTCCTCGTTTCCCTCAGTTGGTTTTCATGGCGACGTCTCGATTGGACGCCTGTTCCGCCGCCTCCTCTTCCTCCTCGTCTTCCTGCTCTTCGTCGTTCTTCCTGCACCGGTTCTCATTAGGGTCCTCATCGTCGCTTTGAACAGCGGCGGCGGCGGCAGACAAGGCTCCCTGAGTGGACGAGGCGATTTTTCTCTCCCTCCTCTCCTCGCCCTCATTCTCCTCATCCTCCCCTTCCTCTTCTTCATCTTCCTCCTCCTCCTCGTCCTCCTCCTCTCGGTCGAGAGCAAAGTAGCCGGTGCCTTTCACTGTGTCCTGGCGCTGGTAGAACAGCACATAGGCTGCTTTGGACTACAGAGAGAGACGGAAACAAAACAGGAAAGAACGTCACTCAGCTACACTGACATGATGGAGTCAGGCTCACCTTAGAAAACAGACTTTTACCAACTTTTCCTTTTTGTTTTCCTTTGAGAAACAACGAGAAATGCAGTCACTAAAGATTTTTATAAACTGGAAAAGCTGGCTGTATAAATATTCACTAGACCACCAAATCTCTTTCCAATGGAAGCATCCAGGTCTAAAAAATGAAGATAATGCTTAGTGCAAATAAATGCAGTTCCCTTTAATGACCATTTGAGGCTCACTTGAACAGCAGGTCACAGTCCTTACAGACTAGTATAAAACTGCTTTTGTCTCTGCATTATCACAACTGTACAGGGTCTGGATTTCTTTCCTTTAACGGAATTCACCATTTTACATTGTACTAAGGCATATAGTTTCCATTATTAGGTGTGTGCTTTGAATACATTTAACCATCTGCTGCACCACATCTTTATCAGTGTGGCCGTGTTTTACATGTTCAATATTTTTAATTTAATAATATGGCCAACAACGTGGCATGCACATGCACTTAGCGGCACTAACAGATGCCTGAGAAGTAATTTTATTCTGTAGCTGTCGCATGTAGCTGTGTGAACACTCATGCAGTTTGTCAAATGAACATGCCAATCATACCAAACAGCCTTGGCCGATAAGTTAACACCATCACCACTGACCATGGTCAAATGTGTCTGCAGAACAGTAGTCCACAAATCAGCAGACAACAGCAATCTTTCATATAAACCCATGGTATTAATCTGTTACTAAAAGTAGTCCCTAATATTACATTCAGTCCTTTTCAAAAACACAAAACAAAACACAACAACAATTAGAACAACTGTACATTCTTGATGTTATTTCCTGGAACATAACATCTCCAACAGTTGGCCATTAAACATGAATTTAAAAGCAAAATGAAGTCCTGCTGTAAAGAAATCCTCTGCTGAAACATATATACTTTTTTAAAATGTATGAAGCCATTACCCATTTTCAAAAATTGTTTACAGAAAGAGCTGGTCTCCTCTGGGGTGGCTTGCTAAATCTCTTCCAGAACATCTAAAGTTCAGTTTGCCTCCAAGGTGTGAAAGCCTTTATAAACGCTCTGAATGCACGAAAACATCTCCGTGAGGGTTTACCTGTCTGGCTTCAATCATCCTCCCCACCACAGAACAGAGAGCTCTCTGTACCACACACCCACACTTACTTTTTGGGAAATCTCAGGACAGTTGTCATGATGCATGCTCAATCATCCAGGTAAGTAAATCCCAAAAGGTTGATTCTGTTCATCTGGACGTAGCATTTTCAGTGGTTTCTCCCACTGAAAATGCTACGTCCAGATGAAATGAATCAACATTTTGGGGTCTCAGCACAGTTGGATGCCTTGGAGAACTCAGGCTGTGTGGCAACTACATAACTCATCCTCATTAGTTGAATCATTACAGTGCACATACGTGCATTACTCTGACGACATAATTCATTTTTCTTGCCCAGCAAGTCTGCCTTTAATAAAAATGCAGTAGGGCCTGCTGCCTGTGGCTTTTACAAATCAGGACACTCACCACTATTTGATCTTCGCTGGCAGGAGACACGCTGCTGTCATCAAAGTTGTACCACTTTCCATCGTCTTTGTTTTTAGCATAACCAGTATCTGAAAAGAAGAAGAGGACAGGAAAACACGGCAATTAGAGCAGAAATTACTCAATGATTAATCAACTAGTCATTCAAAAGGAAATTTGTAAGAGTTTATGCACCAAATCGAAGCTTTGATTAGAAGAGTAGAAGCGTGGCAATGCCAAAAAACTGTGTGGGAGACGTATCGATTTTAGCAAAGAGAGCCCAGATACACAAGAAGTTACCGCTCTGATTACATTTATTTTTCTGTTGGAAATCCTTTAGTCGTGAAAATTTCCATTAGTTAGAGTTTCGCCGTTTCACCATTTTTCCCTTTCTGTATGTCATTTTATATACTCCCACTGCTTGGCTCTTATGTTATAAAGCAATTTGTGACTTCTAACGGCATTAGTAACTAATAAAAGAGATTCTACAGTTTACAGATTCACAACAAGCCAGATTTAAACTGTCTGGTTACTCAGGGGCCACAAGAACATTCCTCTTTCTACCAGTGACCTTTAATGGGGTTGAAATTAAATCCGGGAACATTATAAATCCTAATTTTAAAAAAAAAAGAAAAAAAAAGATACATGGTTGCGTGAGTTTGAGTCTTACAGTGGCCCCCTCCCATCCCACCATAGTGGTTGGACACAGCAATGAGGTCGTAGCGACAGGGCCCGGCATTGGGGTTGATCAGGAATTCAGACATGTCCAGATCTCTGGGAACAAACACGAAACAAGCCGTCATTGCACACGTTCAGTGTGGTGTGTTTGTGATGAAGGTAGAAACATGTAGCATGTACAGTGTTGTAAAGCAGGATCAGACCCTTCATTTCTTCTTACCTTTTTTCCCCATATTTATCACACCTACATGTTTCAGACCAAATTGATGTAGATAACCCTTACTCTGTTATCTTTGTCTAACATTAAAATCTGACTGATTTAAAAATGCAAAAAAGCATCTAAAAACAAAATAATGATAATAATTTGAAGGTTTTTTGAAAGTTTATAAAATATGACTTGTTTAAATTTTCAGATACTAATTTTTCACATCTTGTGTATTATAGCAATCACAATATAATACTCACAAATCAAAGTGTAGAAATATTTATTCAGAAAAACAACAAATTAAACATTTAAAATATGCGCTTTAATATAACTGAAAGCTGAAGCGTCAAAAGACAGACTCACAATTCGCCTGTTTGCCTTACAGCAGAAATACACACAGCTTGTGTCAACACTGATGTCCTTGAGCACACGCCATGTTTGTCCTACCTTTTTGGGAAACAATCATTTGTTGTTGGGTTTTTTCCTCCCTCAAAAAAAATACTTTGAGTTGACTACAAAACATTACATAAAAAAAAATACAAAATACAAAATTATGCAGCAACCCCAATCATCTATCACACAACAACAAAGCAGCTTGTCATTAAGTCATCAAGGGTATATTGTGAGTGTGCACATACACACACTGCGGATTTTGAAAAGAATGAGCAGGATCTACACTGGATAAACTGCTAAAAAGGCAGTGCCCTGTGCATGTGTGTGTGTGCGTGCATGCCTACCTGAGCGGGAAGTCAACAAGCGAGTCCAGTTTATCCCTCATGTAGCGACTGTATGAGAAGCGTTTAAGATGGACCACCAGCACTGGTGGCAGAGACCACAGGTCCAGCTTCTTTGTGGCCTGCTGGTGCTGCTTACAGTTGGGACAGTACCTGTGAGAAGATACATCACCTTTTAGGTGCTGTAACCAGCCAGACGTCAACAACTAGTGTTTTGAATTGTTTTCACTGCTTCTCACCAAGGGTCCTCTGCCCCCAGTTTTTCCTTTGTGGTGAACAGTTCGATGCAGTCCTTCAGCTTGAAGAAAGCCTTTTTTTGAGGTTTGTACTCCATGCTCTCGTGCTTGTCACAGTCCTGCTCCCAGAGACACAAGCATATAGTTGTTAGAGTAAAACAGTTCTGAATTAGTTGTCTGAAATGACATGAATTAAAATCTGTGGCAAAAGAGAACATTTAACTTTGAAAGAAGCCGTTTAAAAGTACAGTTAGAGATAAGTGTTGTCAAGACCTCAACTATTATTCTCAACAGTACTGCTTAAGGTACTTCAACTATAATATTAATTAATATTATAATAGGTTTTAAGAGAAAAACCAAAAAGAAAGAATCAATGTACATGTGGTATATATAAATTAAACTGTTATAAACACTGTTTCACACCATTAACTAATAATCCTAATCATCATAATCCTAAAACACATTACAATTACATAGTACAATTACAACAACAAAAACAATAACTTGTAAATCTGTAGACTCTTGGTTGCAACACATATGTGGAGCAACTAGAGATGAACTGCAAGCTAGGTCGTCAAAAGCTGTGCAAACTGTGCAAAGTTAAGACACATTAGTTATGTTTGAACCCTTACATGAAAGTGCCATCACAGACTGGTGAAGTGTCCTTTCTACTATCATTACTAGTAGTATACGTTAACTCCTTATAGACAATAAGACTCTTTCTGGCAGTGAAAACAGTTTGGTTTCAGTTTGTAGTCCAAGTTCTTTAGACAGGAGCATATAAGGAGGGTTTGATTGGATGTAGGTAAACAGTAAGTAAACGCAGAATCAGAGATTGAATGTACCCAAATGCAACCTGAAAAGCAAATAAAACAATAAATAAAATCTGCATTTAAAAACATTAGTGAACAGGAGAGAATGGTTTGGAGCAGGTGTTCAGCAGTTACACTGTGAGCCCCAAAACACTGGCCAATAGTTTTCCAGATTGATTTTGGAGTAACAAGTAGAAAATAGACCATTTTAATTTCTCCAGTAGCAAGAGCAGAAATGATGGCGCTGTAATGTCCATACCATTACATAATTACTGTTAAATAAATTTAGCCCTGGCACTGTTTAATACAAAATTATCGTAGCCATCCCTAATCAGTTCCTTTCCCTCAGATTAAAATGCGTGGAGTAAGAGGTAATATTTACAGATTACTTTAACACTTAGATGAGCTTATTCACGGCATCATCTAGCGAGTAGAACTAGAGTTTCAAACCTGTGGGCTCTTGATTAGAAGACATTTGGAATAGTCACCTCTGTTTCCTGCTGCTCTTCTCTGTGCAGTTATCACTACATGATTATGTTCCACACTGCTCAGCGTCTTGCTAAAAATGTGATCGAGTTGCACTACAACAGTTACACCGTGAAAACAGACAATGTCGCAGCTCCCGACATTAGTTTTACCTCAACAACAGTCTCGTCAAAATACTTCTTCTTGATTTCTGGTTCCCAGTCCAAGGAGAGATAAGAGCGGTCTGTAAAAAGATGGACAGAATGTAAATATGCTGTAATATTTACAGCAGTTAAAATGATTTCATTTATTGATTAATGCTGTGATTACATGATCGAGGAAAACAAAAAAAAGAAAAAGAATTACGTTTCTATTTGCCATTTCAATGATGCTAAAACAAAAACAGTAAAGCCCGCTTCCTACCACTAAGTCGGAGGTGTCCCTCGTCAAAG
This sequence comes from Pelmatolapia mariae, assembly GCF_036321145.2. NCBI lineage: Eukaryota > Metazoa > Chordata > Actinopteri > Cichliformes > Cichlidae > Pelmatolapia > Pelmatolapia mariae. The sequence goes on from NC_086242.1 coordinate 6,252,497, forward strand.
CGGATCTGCCTGGTGTCCTCCTTGATGAGTGAGAAGTCAGTTTTTCCCATGTTATTGAACTGGAATGTAAAAAGTCTCTTTCTGCTGTGCCCGGACGTCTGCTGGCCTTTGGTGGAATTCTGTGGGCCGACCACACCGTTCTCAAGCTCATTGTCCCCACCGACAGAGTCCTCCGACTGGCTGTTGTCGTTTTCAGAGGGCAGCTCCTGATCCTGGCTGGACTCGTCGTCCTGCTCATCGGTCTCCATCTCACCTGAAAGACGGCAGTAGAGCTTTTAACAGCAAACACTAAGCAGCACACTTTTTTAAAGGCATTTCAAAAGGTCAGAACTTTACAAGAAAACTGTGTTGGTGCACTTACTCGGTGACCCCTCCTCCAACAGTCCATTAGTGGCATTACCATTAACAGTGTGTTGTTTAGATGGCTGTGTCTCTTCACAGTTGTCCTCTTCTTCCTCTACAGAAGATCGCACAAACCGACTGCAAACACACAAAACCACTTTTTATTCCAAGCACAGGTTTTTGTTTTTATTTTCTATTTTTAAATGACACAGCGTTGATTATCTGCAAAAAGAGCCTGTAGATTTTTGCTGACTTACCAGAGGCGCTGGAGCAGCATGTTGTAGAGCTTGTCTTCACTGAGGGTTCTGGGGACGGCGATGAGGAAGGGTTGTCCAAACAGCGGCGTGCTCGTGTGGTTATATCCTGACTGCTTGTACTTTTCTCTCAAGTGCACTGGGATCACTACGTGGTCTGTGTCCTCCACTCTGTTCACCGCCACCTCAAAGCTGCAGAGAGACATGTGGTGAATCCTTTAGAGTCACGCTGGTTAAGCAAGATGTCGACAAACCAATGAAAAGTGAAACTCAGCATCCTAGTGTAAAAAAAAAACAAAGCAAAAACCCTACGTTTTTGAAAATGGCACATGCCTGCAGTTTGTTATATCTACATAATCTGCAGATGTGTTGTCTGTCAGCTGCTCATATCTGACACTCACACATAAATATCATCTCTCTCCATAATGCTGCTGAGGTTTTCGTTGGTGGCGAAGATCCGGTGGAAACGGTGGTTATAGATGTCAGTTACAATCATCTGAAGGATAAGAGACGGGAGAGTCAGTGCTGAGAATCCTAATTATGGCCAGCAATTAAATTAATCTGCCAACACATCTTAAAAAGCCATTTAGTAGATTGGTAAAACGAGCTTGAGATAACGGGCAATATAACTTCAATTCATGAGAAAAAACTTTTTAGAACTTAATTAACCAGCCTGTATTTGAAATGATCTTTTTCATAGTTTAAACTCTTTCATAGTCCTCTCAACCTCTGCAAAAAAAGAAAAAATCCACCTTCCTTCTTTTGTATCTGCACTGCAGGAACTAGGGATATTTCCAAAGCCCTGTTTCTTGGGTTTGTTTTAGCTAGTACTTCAGGATGGCGCAGGCTTTGAGTGACAGTAGGATACACTGCTGTAAACGCAACCAGGATCTGAAAGTCCAGGCTTAATTAAGCCTATATGGAGGAAATACAATGTGATTTTTGACTCAATAGAAGGAAAACATTTCCCTTGTGTGTTATCTCACTTTGTGACCTTGACGAACCACACAGAGAGAAGTCATGTAGGGAAAAAAATGAATAACCATAAAACAGACCTACAAGAAAATAAATGGCCACAATGATCAGTGTGGCATCTTTGCTATTCTGTCTGTGCAACATGTAGTGTAACAGCATAATAGCAGGTCATACATATTGAATTCCAGTTCCCTTGGTCTCTAGTTATCCTTTGTGTCCCTGTTCCTCATCTCTCCCTTTATCTGAAAAATATGCAACATTTCCCCTCACTAGCTTCTGTAGCTCAGAGGACAACGGCTATTAAAAAGTAGATGTCAGCATTACAACATATAACAGAGGCAGGATTCCTGCGCAGGCCGATGCTAAATATTCTACCTTTTCAGCAGGCACGCCTGACAGGTTGGACAGGGAGGTACACAGGTCAGAAATGTAGCCCACTTTCGGCACAGTTAGTTTGTACTGAGGAAAAAAAAAGAAAAACAAAACAAAAACATGATTACTGCCTGCTGTTCATACATGAAATGGCATGATACTGCTTACAGTAGTAATTTTCTTTTCCTCTCTGTGCTCAGCTTGTTACCTGTGTGGGTTTGGCCAGAGGGTCCAGTCTGACTAAATAAACTTCTAGTGTCCGTTCCTTCTTCATGGGCAGTGGCAGGGTCAAGTAGCAGAAAGGATCAAAGGTCACAGAGACCTTCGAGCACACAGGACACACCAGAGTCGACTTGAAAAGACCGTGGAAGATGTCCACAATAATGGAGTCATTTCTCTTAATGTGGTTCTCCCACGCCTCCTCTGCCACAACCTGGTATAAAAAACAAAAACACAAAACAGGTATATACAAAAATTTAATAAAATGTAACTAAATAAAATCTCTCTCTCTCTCTCTAACTTTTATCAATCCATTCATCAGCCACTGGTCTCACCTTATCAGGCCGACCATTTGCATCCTTGAGCTGAATGTAGGGCTTCTTTCTAATGCGGTTCAAGTCCTCATGTAGGCCATCCAAAAGGAAAGCCAGAAGCTCATGAGAGTCCTGCTGCTGGTAGCCCGAGAACTGGGGAGCAAAGCGGCCCACCTGGGTCTGGATGAGTGGGGGGGAGAAAGAAAAAAAAAAACACCACATACTTTTTGGAAAAAACACATGGGTAGAGGAGCAAAATCAAGTCGGCCTCATCATAATACATCACACTGAGTAACCGGTTTCTTTCAAAATAATATAAGATGTCCATGTTCTCTATTCTGTAGCCCATAGGTCTTAAACTGAAATGGTTTCAACCTTTATATGCTCAGCAGTAAGATTAAGACTAGCTGTTGCAATTAGCTAATAAAAATATGAAAAAGGCATAGTTAAAAACACCAACATTTTATCACTATTAAATCAACATTCCCAGAAACAATTTCAAATACCTTTAACTTCATACAAAGTGCTGTTTCTATTTTGCTTGTAGATTAATTACTTCATCTGAGTGAGAAAAATCTAGTCTGTTTTGGGCCTGAACAAGTGCATTAAAGTCAGGGTTAGGGTATATGAGGTCTAAATGTGACAGTCACTAACTGAGGACCTGTACCTGGATTTGTTAAACTTCGTCAAATTTCAATTTCGATAAACTTCGATTCAAAGAGAACTTACATCTTTGAGCATGTCTCCTTATCTGTGGAAAATCTGCGACTCTGATGAAGTTATTAAAACTGTTTATACTATAAAACTATTTTACTTAACAACAACATGGTTCATTTTTAGCACTGGCTTACACGACAGCTCCTGGTGTTTAACACAATGCAGAAGTACCACTTTAACTTAAATCTGACATTTGTCCTTGTCAAATTTGGACAGTGAACAAATCCCTCCCTGTCTGTCTCTTTCACTTAGTGCACTGCTGCCAGCTCAAAGTCTTTCGTTATCTCACTTACAAACATAATAACTCGGTTGTGTTGCAGACAGCTCTCATCCAGAGCCAAGGAGAAAAACTCAAAATTGTCTGCTGTGATTTCAACTGAAGCTCAAGGTTTCCTACAAAGTCTTCGATCCATCTTGTCACAGTTCACCTGGAAAGGGGCACATTCTCAAATACTTCTTTTTCTCAGAGGGTACATCAACTCAATTGTTTGTTCCCACTCTGCATTACTCAAATTCTTGTATTTCTCAATCCAAAATTGCAGTAAATAAATGAATGTGTTGCTTAAAATTCTTCACTCTGGATCAATGTTTTTAGTTGTTAGTTGACAGCTTCCAGGCTAGCAAACTCAAATCTTTCATAGACATTGATCGACATTCACATTTGCTTACTTGCACTATCAAAATTTCAGGATAAACACACTCACCTTAATAAAACACTCAAATTAAAGTGCAGGTGACAAATTTTCATTTCCCACAAACTACAAAAACAAAAAAACAACAACAAACACACAAAATGAGCTATTCTCTTATGGGGAATATTTGGTGGCTGAAAGAGAGAAAAATGATTTATAACTATGTTTTAATGTCCCATTGACCTCACAGGGCCTACCAATAGACTGGATGTGGCCGGCGGCCATACAATGTCCACGTCTGTTTATGAGTGCCATCATGAGATTATTAGGTCCTACAGATTGATGCAAGCCTTCATTTGTCCAACATCGATCAAAAAATTTTTAACATGTGTGAAAATTCAAACATAAAGGTTCCTTCACACATTTAATATATTTTTTTTCCAAGGAATTACCTTGAAAGGCCTCGGGGTGACGTAGCTGTATTTGCCTGACCACAGCTGTTTAATAAGCTCTGCGTAGGCTCTGGCAATCTCCCCCTTCATGCCCAGTGGATTGTCCTCATTCAGCTCATCTGTGTACTTGTCTTTAAGGAAGTACTCCGTCAGCGGAGGGGTATTGCTTAAACACTAAAACACAAAAACAGGAGAGAAAAATATCTTTCAAATCAACTGGATTTTTTTTTTTTTTTTGAAGTTTTCTCTGTAGAATTTTGAGTAAACATTGGCGTGCTAATTAGCATAGTTCCAGACTCTAAAGAGCTCCATGAAAAGATTACCTGCACAGCAGAGTTCATGAAACAGGTGTTGCCCAGGTTTGAGAGTCCACACAAGCCTGAGCGCTCGCTCTGCCTGCTCTGGTCCGAGTAGTCATAACTGTTGCTGTAAGGGTGGTAGGATGGTAGACTATAGCTCGAATTCTTCACACTGTACAATCAACATACAGACATTGAGAGATTAAACAGGGTCGTTTGTGGAAAGTCATGAACACTGATGAACAGAGAAATCTAATACTAACAGACAACATCCATACTAAATCAAATTAAAGTTTTTAACAAACAACAAAACTTTACAAAAGACTAGAAGGCATATAGCTTCACTATTTTCCCCCCTCTCTTTACAGCTTCCTAGACAATCATTAAGAGCCTTAAGATAGGCCTGCCCAGCTGCAGCAATCAGCAGACCTCTGGGAGCTCGATAAAGCAGCGTTGGCCGTTTCTGGCTCCCACTGGTCAAGGGAAACTGCTGCGATGGCGGTGGAGGCAGTTGCCTCGCAGTTCAACACTCGGTGGTCCACCCTCCTGCCATCCAGCTCCACCGCCTCAGGCCTCAGGCACCACCAGCAACACAGGAGCATGACATCTCAGCCCCACCCCGGCCCTTGATGGCCTGCATGTCCGCTCAAAACTAGACAGCCAGCAGCTTCGATGGGGTTTTCTTGGGTCCCTTGTATGAAAAGTTTGGGTATCTGAGATCAGAAAGGACAGTCCGGCTCCAGTTTTGACTGTTGAGTCTTAGTCTTAACTCAGCTCAAGCCAATCCAGCTCCAGAAGCAGTTTGAATAGTCCAGGTGAAGTTTAGGCCTGAATCTGATTCCAAGTCCAGCACAGGCCAACCTTTAAAACTGTACAATTCAGTGCACACGAAAGCACACATTCTGGTCTGTCTTAGAGTTAACTGGTCAGCTCCCCTCTCCTCATTTCTCCCAGTCTTCTTGTTCGGGCTCAATCGCCTGTCATCTCGTTATCCTCTCTGCTTCAATTCGTTTCCCCCCCCGTCCTATGCCGTCCTGTCCTCTGCTCCTCCCTCTGGCCTGCCTGCTGCTCTCTGCTGCTCTACGGCTACCAGCAGATATTTATAGCAGCAGCAACAGCAGCAGCAGCAAGGATGCTCAAGACTGCTGCTGCTGGAGGTAGAGGTGCACAGAGAGAGAAAGAGGGAGGGCGGGAGAAGCAAAGAGAATGGGGGGGAGGGGCGGACAGTACAAGGGGGGAGAGGATGACAGAAGAGAAATGAGATGGGGATGGAGGGAGCAGCTGATCCACTGCATCCAGCTGAGGCTGCAGTATTCACAGGACCAACTCACTTTTACAGAGAGGAGTCGAGACATAGATACAAAGACACATTAACACAATCATGCCAGCACGTAATTTATCCCATTTTCTCATACTAGCATGCATATATCACTGTTCTCTCTTTACTCTGCACACAAATTCCTGCTCTTTTTTTCCTTCCTTTGCTGGTAAAACACAACCTCTGACACTCTGGACTAAGTAAATCACACTTTGACACACCCTTCTTTCATCCTCTTTAATATGTCATGGCTGTCTCCATGAGAGGTTTGAAAGGGGATAATCTAAATAAATAAACTCCAACCCAGAGAAAGAAGTGGTTTTTTAATCATCAGGGGCAGTATGTGTGTACAGGCAGGCGATGAGAAGGTGAGAAGTGGGAACAGATGAAATGTATTCTGAAGGTCACTCAGACTGCAGAACATGTGCATCGCAATGAGCTCGGAGGAAAGGAGAGGTAAAGGGATCAAAAGACACAGAGGGAGAGAGTGAGTGTGTGAGAGGAGCAGAGACTGGCTGCCAGAATCAGGGGACGCTACCTCGCAGGACGGTGACACTTAATGCAGTTGCAGAGCATCACTTGCTGAGGCTATACCAACCAGGCCGAAACCACAGAATCAAAAAGACAAGGGTTATGTTATATGGGAACACTTCACATGAAAGGGGAAAAATTAATTTAAAAAAAAAATCCCTATGTATAATTCAGAGAAAAAAAAAAATGACAGCGCTGCTACCAGAGTGAATCAGGGACAGGAGTGCTGCTGAGAGTAAAGATCCAATTTCCCCAAGTCACCCACCCTGTGCATTCAACAATCCATCGACTCTGCAGAAAAAGATGCATCGGCTGTGGCAAAATGTGCAACTATGCTTCAAGTACAAGTCAGACGTACGAGCTGAAAAAATGTCTGAGAAAGTATTTTATTGTGATACTTTTACGAGTTCAAAGAAAGGCTCAGTTGATTTTAACACCTTCATTCTTTGTCAATATTGATTTTTAAGGTGGCCAAGCCTGTGACTACCATTTCTGCATTTCAACAGTACTGAGAAATGTGATGCACAATGTCTATTATCTACCACGCGCAGGCACGTGCGCACACACACACTCCAGCATGCAGTAAATCACACGCATTACATGAAGGGAGGGAACAGTGAACAGTGTCCACTGGACAGCAAAGGCAGTAAGCTCCACCCAAAGAGTGTATGTGCATTTTTGGACATGGCTGAGAGAGCCTCTGGGTCAAACAATACACAACAAACAATATATTTAGGCAAGAGTTCAATATTCTCAACACGTAGGCTAGCAGTAGAGTTGCATGACTGGGCATAAACTGAATTTCTTTTTGGAGAGTAATGCATTCATTTGTTAACCAAGTTGCATTTTACACCGGGACACAAAGAAAACAAGACTATAATTTTCCATTGTGTCAAAAGCACAGAAACTGCTTTCTGTTAAACTGACGTCACAGATTGCAGAGCATTACACAAAAAAAGCCTTAAGAGGGCAGTATATACTGGAATTTAAATTTAGGGTAAGTGTAAGAAACCGCTCTGTTTGGCTAACATTAGCACAGCTAATCATTCAGTTACAGGTTGGCTTGAATGGGTATGACAAGACAATGCTCCTGTCATCTGGAGGGTGGTGTGCGGGTCCAGGGATTTGGGAGGTGTTGGGACTGCAATACAAACTGATTGAAAGCTTAAGCTAATTATTCTACAGCCACCAGGCAGTAGTGCCCTGTAGCTGTAGCATAATCAGCTTAACATAGTAGTATTTCATTTCATAGCATTTCCCAGGTTAGCTACAATGGCATTGCAAGCTGACTTATTTTATTTATTTATTTTGATTTTTTTTTAACTAAATGCAGAAAGGAAGATCCAAAGTTATGAAAAAGCAGATTCCACCCAAATTCTATTGCCTGATGAATCAGACAGTCTTTGGCAACTGCGGTCTATGCTTCAGGAAATGAAGACTGCTGATATGAGCAGTCATGTCAGTTTTAGCAAGCAAATGCAAAGATTCTGTCCAAGTATCTGTGAAGTTTGTGGATATGGGCATAGTTTTAATAAGAGGCCACATGCAGACTCCCCTCAGGACTATTAGCCACAAAGAGGCTGCAGGTATTAGGAAGACATTTAAAATAGGAGGTCTAGTCTGCATTACAGATTTATGAATCTTATCAATCACTGAACCCTAGAGTCAGTTATTCCTACTGGAAACTTTATGGTCTTTTACCTTATGTGCAAACAGGAGAAATAGAATAGAATAGAATAGAATAGAATAGAATAATCCTTTAATTGTCCCACAAGGGGAAATTTGGTTGTATCAGCAGCAAAAACACACATATACAAACAGAGCAATATCCTCTGACATTACCAGCTAATCTACTAGGAACATGAACTTGAAAGTAACTGACTGACAGCATGCTGTCGTGTTGTATTTAAACAAATGTTCAAGGTTTAAGTTTTTAAATCTCCTGAAAGACATATTTAGATGTAGTCTGGTGTTAAATCAAATAACATACAGAAGCAAAACCTTGTGGAATGTTGCTAGATGAAATAACCACCACATTAGCCCAAATCATGCAACCACAGCTAGCCAGTGCCATCATCAATTGGAAAATAGATTTGCAAATTTGAGTAATATAATCAAAAGCTGAGTAAGGCACCCAGAGGCTTTTTTGTTTTTAGAAAGAGAGTCTACTGTCACTGAAGAAATTCTAAGATCAATCCAACGCAAGCGCCCTTCCCCCCTCCCTTCTATCAGCTCTTACAGCTGAAAATGCATCATCAGGAGATTTAGAACACCCAAATCACAACCAGAGATAGACCTGTACAAAACAGAGTTAGATGAATTTCATAGTGAGAAGCTACAAACAGCTTCAGTAATGGAATTATAGAATGAGTCTAAACAGAACTGATAAAAGAGTCAAGAAAAAGTTTACATACTTAAGTTAAAAGCAACAAATTTTTAAGCCAATTCATTCCAGCATTCTGGCGACTTCAGCGTGAAGTTCTGTCCTGAACTCCAGGCTGCACATCAGGCTCCATCTCTGGCTGTTTCCATCCAAACCCACCCCTCTGCTATTCAACCCACAACTATGCCTTACTTCCTGCTGTTGAAGCTGCTGTTATGATTGTTTGTGAGAGATGAGGGCGAGATCTTTGGCAAAGCAGAGAGATTGGAAGCACCAGATGACCTTCAAAAGATAAAGAATAGATCATGAATTAGAGTGGAAAATAAGGAGCTGTTCCAGAAAGCTGAGTGCCGATCAAATTAAACAGCGATGAAACAAAATAAACGGAGTGATATGTCAGCAACAAAAGGTTGAGCAAAAAAAGAAGGAAACTCAGGCAAAGTCACAAGGGGAGGAAATCTTTGACGATGATGCAGTGCTGCAGTGATGTAGCAGGGAAACTTTAAAACCAATGCACTTTTAATTCTGCAGGTTTTCCAGAGTGGAAGATAATGGCATGATCGATGGGGGAGATCCCCACAGCAGGAAATCTGATGTGGTGTCACATCACATTACTGTTTTTCTTCAAACTGACTACATACAAGTTATATGCCATTCAATAATACTTTGCTTACGTGTAGCTTTTAGTAAAACGACAGTAGTGTTAGAGTACAAAGTAGGAATCTGACTCCATTACTGTGGTACAACTCATTAGAGCCAAAGAAATGTAAGCCAGGCAATGTGTCATTCACTCACTTGGGTGCCGTGGAGCCTCGGGGCCATGTGCCATCCTCGTTCTTCTGCTCTATTACGAGAACCTGCGGGAGAAGGCAGAAAGAAAAGAGGGATCCATCTGCTTCCACTACTTTAAACACACCAGACATTTGAAATTCTACTCTGTGTCCAAGTGTTATTGGCTTGCTTTATCCGAATTTATCTTCCCAACAAGTCAAAGATCGCCAATTTGATCTCACACAAATCCCTTTAGTATCATTCGGAGTAAAATTCTCCCTAATGGAATACGTGGAGCTACCCCTGTGGTGAATCCTTGTGACAAAGCATCGGCTGAAAGTAGCTGTTATATTTTATATGTGACAGCTTTAGAATCCCTTTGTGGCAGCAGGGTGGAGTACTGGTGTGTATGCTCATGACTATGCAGAAGAAGGCACTCCCGCACTTTAGAAAAAAGTAAAAGATACTGTAGACAAGGTGCCTTTAAATATGTAGAGAAATGGCACCAGGTTCGTCCTATAGACGGACTCCAACTCTGGCGTCATGACCCAAGTTGTCAGCGGAGGTCCTTGTTCTGTTCTGCAGCGTTGATGAGTTTACTGTAGCAACAAATAAAGCAGTTCTCCACTTGCTGCAGGTTTTAATTAAAGAGGCTTTCAAAAACAGCAGAACTGTGACTGCTGTTGCCAGATTCAATCCAGGACAAGGGGACTGGAAGGCATCTGGCCACCCAGCACACTAGATTCTTCAGAGTGGGCAGAATGGTCCACCACACCGAAGGGACATGGTAGAAAAGACTTGAAGGAATTGACTTGGTAGACAGAGCTTTCAAAATAACTGGTGACATGATTGCAGATAACATCATTCTTATATAACAACTGTGAAATACTTAAGTCTTCAAGCATACTCTTATTATACCCGTCCAGCCTCTCCAAGTCATGCCTATCAGTGGGAAACATTGAATACCATTACTGGGTTAATGTGATTGGAGCAGCAGCAGGTAAGTGGGACAACCCAGTGATGTGGAGCCTGCTGAGTCACTGCAGCCACATGTTTAAATTAATAAATATGTAAAGTCCGCAGTCAGTTTGATGTCAGGTTCTATGCGCAAAAATTCTGAGTAGCTCATGAGCTGGCCTCAAACTAGCTTTACTATAAAGTCTTTAAAGTCGAATCTAAATTTCAGCAGTTCAAGTGTTCTGACTTACAGAGCAAGAGCTAGAAAAAGGCTAAACAACACAATCTTGGGGTTTTACAGTATCTGCAATAGCTGTTTATTTTAATTTTAGATAGGAGGAGCAGAGACAAAAAGAAAGAACCACCGCCTACAGAGATTTCGATTGATCAACAAAAAATTACCTCTTGGATACAGATTCCAAGTTGATCAAGAAAAGACAAGTTTTCTGATATGACCTGAAAAAGTACTCGTATCTGCCAAACAATACGAGGGAAACCATAGCCAACGGAAACTAGAACTAAAACATCTTTTACTGAGCTCAGGAATGACGGTCTATAGAGCAAGCCATATTCTTACACATCTGACGATATTCTGAAATATCTTGCCTCTCTTGAGAAAATGAACCCTCCAGAGTTTAAAATTCTTCTCACATAGTGAGAATTTGAGAGAAGAGTGGAAAAGTTCAAACCTGTCCTTGGTAGAGGCCAGCATCTTGGATGGTGCTGTCAGGTTTGTTGAGAGGCTCAAAGGTGTTGCTCATGTACCTGTTCCACAGCCTGGTCTCCTTCTCATCAGGGATGCTGAACAGCTTCCTCATTTCCTTCTCAATCATATCTACAAACATATTAGCAAAAAGATGCAGTTAAGACTGTGCTGTTTAAAAAAAAATAAAAATAAAAAATAAATTAAAAAAAAAAGGCATGATTCTCATGTGCACAAACAAAAAACGAAATAGAACAACCACACAAAAAAAACCCAACTCCATCATTTTCATCAACAGAATAAAGTAAATATTTACTTGGACACAGTTATTCAAAAACAACATGAGCAGAGTGTAAAGTTCATGTGTTTGAATGCACGAAAGAGGTGATTCTAATATCTGAAATCCCAAGGGTATATTTAGATCTATGTTGTATATCATTTGTGCTTCCAAGAATGTTTTCCTGGCTCAGAATGAGAATTTGTGGGGTGACCATGCACATAAACACAAGTCTGTATTTTTAATCTTCGCACTTTACTGTTATCTAACTCGATAAACAAAAATGTCAATCACGCTTGAGTAAATCATTTTGAAAACACGTAAAATGTATTTTATTTCCATTTTATTTTCTTTAGCTCTGGCTGGGGGGCACAGCCTGCTGAATTATAAACAACAACAGAAACAAAACAACAGTTTTTACTTCATGTTTCAATGCAAGGATACAATAGCTAATATCCATACACTGGCAAACAATATGGCATTTACTAGTGTGTATCTGTTGTGTCACAACTGCATAATACTTACAAACAACAACAAAACAAAAACAAAAAAAAACACTTAGTTTTATGTACAAGATTTCTTTGTTTCCCCTGCAGCAAAAAGGGGAAATAAATCATCATGTGGCAACAACAGTTGGAAAAACTATTAATTTAAACACAAATACCACAAACAGTAAATGTATTTATATATAATTAGTGTGAAATGTGAACTGAGATCCTATAAGCTTGGAACGCTGCGGAAACCAGTGCTTACTACTGCTTAGGCAGTGCCTACCTATTGTGTCAGCTTTACTGAAGCGTTTGGTGATCACATTGTCCATATTGCTGTCTTCACAGAGCTTCAGCTCGGTCAGGTACACTTCTACCTTGCAGTGCTTCACAAACATACCCTGTTCAACCACCTGCAAAAAGAGGATGATTGTCAATTTACTGCTTTAAACCATGATTATCTAATGTTAAATTACTACGCAAAGAATGAGGGACACGGGCCTAATTCATGAGTAACCCTGTATGATTTTGGGTTGTCCCACACAAAAAGATCAATGTAAAAGAACCGTGTAGATAATAGAGCAGGGCGATATGACCAAAAATATTTATCACGATATACATTTGAAAATTTGCGATAACGATATAACTGACGATATAATTGACACTAGACAAAATACTTTACAACTCCTCAACTTTATTAGTGCAAACAAAAAACAAAAAAACATCAATGTATTTTCACTTAAACAAGCAGGTGTTTTATGTGCATTAAAGTTATATAAAAATTTAACAGTGCAAATGCAAATTCCTCGCTGACAGTTTAACCAAAAGGCATTTCCAGTGAAAACTGGCCGACATATCCTCAGCATAACCATGTATAATATCCACAAAGCTTAAAAAGAGGTTATACACACACACAATACGGTAATATTATGTTGAAGCACAGTACGTATCACTCCGCGAGGCTCCTGCCTACGATAGCCGTAATGCTCCGACAATCCATCAAGCAGTGCGGGTTCGTAGCTTAGCAAAGTCTTACTGAAACGTTTGACATTTTTTTGAGTGCCGTGTACCACATAAAATCGTTTCGAGGTCAGTAAACACAACCAGAATTCATACATAAGGCACACGGGATTATAAGGGGCACTGTCGATTTTCAGAAAAATCAAAGGATTGATTTTAAGTGTGCCGTATTTTCCAAAAAACACGGTAATAACGACGGCCCGCTGGCATGCTCTACCAAAAATAGTGCTTTGTTGTTTATCTGACGGATGAAAGCCAAACCAGTTCCACACCACTGAAGTTGCAGCATTTTTACAAACCAATTCTGGTTCATCAGTTTCATTCAACGATCCACTTTCGCTCTTCTCATTCTGCGTCGCCGCCATGTGCGTATGTAAACAACGGCACTGCGCATGCGCGTTTTACCCATATTCTATCGCGATATTTCATTTTCCTATCGTTGCCCAACATTATACCGGTATTACCGTGAACGGTATGATATAGCCCAGCCCTAGTAGATAACTCAGAAATGATTGCCTTAGAGAAGTCTAACGTTTGCATATACAACGGCCTTGCAAGAACATAAATTTAACTGTGTAAAAATCTCACAATCTGACCGTCCACTAATCAGCCAACAGGAATGTAGCACTACATGACACCACACACAACAGTAACAAGTCAGGCTGAACAGACAGAAGTAAACCATGAAAAACTAAATGTTTATGATTCCAACATAGATGCAAGTTTGGCTGAGTCGTGCCAGCAGAAGCCTTTGACTGTATGATGTTTGTCCAATTGTTATCATGGCTGAGCTTACCTTTGACAGAAGTTTAGGAACCCAAAAAGAAACTGTGACACCAAGCTGGCAAAAATAATCATGATGCAACCCTTATCTCATTTTCACCAAATTCCTGCAAGACTGAAAGCAAACTCCTAAGTTTAACGTGCTAGAAAACGTTTAACAAAATGGACAACAAAGCACACTAAGTTCTGCTGCACTGGTCTCTACTCATCTTGAGTCCTGATACTTCACAGTCAGAGTGAAGTGCCTAAATTAGCAGCACCTCGTGGAAACAGCTGAGGGGTCCCAGCCTATTTATTTCACCCCTGAGCCCCTCCAACACACAGACACTCACGCTACTAAACTGCAAAAGTCCTTCACACACAGCTTAGATTCTCTCAGCACCACAACCCTCCCCTACTCAAGGCTCTCGGTGGGCTAGTACACCTCAGCACACCACCCATCTGTCTGTGAGCTCAGTCAATGTCCAACTCACCACCAAGCTCTGACACATTTTCTCAAATCAAAGCCGAGCCAAAACCATTTAGGCCACCCCCGCCGCTTCTCCTATACTGGTTTGCCTCTCCTCGCCCTCCTTTGAAAAGCTTTCGCGCTGCCTCTCTTAGTGTGACCTCAGCTGGCATTCCTCCGCTTGGAAAACAAGGACGCAGGAGCTCTCCACCATTGTTGGCAATCAAACCACAAGTGGAAAGCGGAAGGAGCCACAGTGTCACACCAATGACTACAATCCTACAGTTCCCCCCAGCATACCCCCCACCCTCAAGTTGACAATATAGAAACAACAGGGTAATAAGAAGAAGAAAACCTCCTTCATGTTGTGTCTCGCAGATCGCTCCATGTAGCTTTTCAGTCATCCAGAACGTTGCCTGAAAATAGAAACCTTGCAGCTACCCGATACGCCGCATGACATACATGGCAAAAGAGGAGGGTCAATATAGGAGGGGGGGGGGGGACAAGAGACAGACTGATAGATATGGAGAGGGAAGAGGAAGTGCTTCCAGCAGCCATGATGCCATGACTAGCGAGATTTGAAGAGTTGCTTTGATAGCAAAAGTACCATCACACACACAAGTATTCAACTATAATCACAAACATATAGGCATTCTTCATTTTTTTTACTCCAGCAAACCTTACATACTCTTATGCTAATATGGAAATAGATAAGCACACATACTGTGTTTCATTCATAAAAGAGATGAATGAAAGGCAACTGGGTTTTTTTAAAATTTCTTTGTGATAAGTAAACTCCCAGTCTTCCACTATTATTTCTGAGATTCTGTGTAGTGTACACAGTAAATCTGTGTAAATCTACCTGACCAACCAAATTATATCAAAAATGAATGTAATAGTTAATTATTCTTTGCAGTTCTTTTTGTTAAATATCTGTCATCAAGTTCAAGGTTCCTTTTCCAAAAGTGCTGCATGTCTGATTTTCTCAAACAGCCTTATTAGCACAATGTTCTCCCTTTTACCCCAACACAAGTCACACTGCACATTAAACCCACTGATTCTGTATATGAGAAAACCATCTGAGCTGGCAGCAGAACAACATGTTAAAAAATCCATTCATAATCTTATGCTAATAACTGAACCCCTACCTTGCGAGCGATTGGCTCCTGACCCTCTGTGAGTCCATACCAGCTGACGAGTTTATTCCAGCCTTCTGTTGGGACCAGAATGTAGTCAAGCTCATCAATGAGGTGTTCCTTGATGGCGAGCACATCCCCATCTAGAGGGAGGGAGGGTCATACACATGCAGTTAAACAAGAGAGGGTAAAAAGCACATTCCGTGGGTCAACACTTACACTATTGATAACACACAAAGAACAAGGTGAGCTGGAGAGTTTTCTATGACCCCCCCCCCTCCAAAGAAAGGCTACTCTCTGGTTAGTAGACAATGTTTTTTGTGTGCGTGTATGTCACTTGCCCACGAAGCTAACCTACCAAAAACTGCTTTCCCATACATTTATCATATACTTTTAGAAGGGATAAAATAGAGAGCTAAAGAGATGGACTATTACTTGACTTACCTTTGAGAAGACCAGAGTTATCAACCGGTCCTGGGTAGACATTCTGGTCTCCCATCTGGTATTTGTCCCAGCTGTCAAATCCCACATATTTCTTCCACTGTTTAAACCAGTGACTGTCCACTAGATACCTGCAGAGAAAGCAATCAACATTACAACATCTCTACTAAAAGCAAGATGTAAAAGTCAAGAGTTATATAAAAGGGGTGGTGGGGTGGGGTGCATTAAACTATTGGGCTATAAACCAGGTTACCTTCGGGCTACCTTGTAGTGAGTACCCGAAACAAATCTGGTTTTGGGAGGCATACATTACACAGACTGACAGTTGTAACAGTAGCTTTTAGCCGCCGTGTTGAGTTCAGATTGCTACAAGCCTAGCCAGCTGGCTCTGTGATTTTGACAGGTGTTTTTTTCCGACTCCGCCCTGCTGAAGTCGGGGGATGAACCCACTGACAGGCAAACCGCTTGGATCATCGGCAAGCTAGCCAATTAGCTGATAGCCTGATAACTATCTGTATTACTCAAACGGCATGTAGCCTTCCTTACACATCCACAGAAAATATGTGACACAGTTTTTTGGAAGTGAAGGATATAAACGCCAGCATTTAAATTTAGTTTAACTGTTTTGAGTCTTAGCGAGAGCTCTACCAGCGCTAGCCTGTAAAGCTGACACATGAAGCTGACAGGCAGCCGTTAGCTAGCTCGGAGCTCACTGTCAACACGGCCCGGCCGTTTGGCTTTCACATCCTCCGTGGGGTTGACAGGCTCAGCAGACCCAGCCCAGAGCCACGCAGTGCCCTTGAAAAGATCACAGTCAATTCTTACCAAGTGTCTCCCTTTCTTAGTTGTGTTTTCAACAGTGTCGCGACCTCTCCTCTTTGGGTATCCAGATCAGCCGCTCCTCCTTCCGCCATCTTTCCTTAGACATTCCCCGGTGCATGGTGGGAAAAAAAGCGGCGCGTCATAGAGGCACGTAGAGAGCGACGACGCTGCTGCAGCCAATCATCACAGGGGCAGCGTGACACCCAGTGGCAAAATTATTCTAGAAAATGTTTCAAAAGTGCTCCATCATTGTGGATGCACGGGCTTACAGCTGAGAAAGAAACTGTGCCTTTAAAAATAAAGACCAGCAATGAGGGGAAACAATACAAGTGACACTTTTTAACACTCTATGAACACTGTAGAAGAGAAAATAACCAAAGAGGCCAATATAAAGAATCTGAAAGTTGAACCATTTATAATATTGCAATTTTGGGAAAAGTACTGTGAAAGCAGAGTTTTATAAACTGCCAGTTACCTCACACTAGGTTAAATTACACATAAACTGGATTGAAAATCAGTTTAGATTTTGTTAAAGAATACAAAATACTGACTTTCATATCCATTAGGATTGTACAGTCTGTTTTTGTCTTATAGACCAGCGGCCCCCAATCTTTTTTTAATGTCAGACAATATTTTCACAGACCGGCCTTTAAGGTGTCGCGGATAAATGCAACAAAATAAAATGATACGACCAAGACAAAAACTGTGGTGTTTTGTAAATATAAGAAAAAATGTGAATTTCCTGTGCATTTGTGTAATTGTAGCATCCTCCTGAAATACGTCAACAACATTGAGAGTAATATCCTCCTGTCTTAATGCTCTCTGGTCACTATGGTAATGCGTACATATTTCTTTCAAAATTAGACACACAACTACAACACGGGAAAAGACATAGGGAAAGCAAGTTAACGATAAAAAACCTGAAAACCATAAATTTCCCACCCGAGCCTCAACTCTCGCGGCCCGGCACCAAACTACTCACGGACCGATACGGGTCCGTGGCCCGGGGGTTGGGGACCACTGTTATAGACCATATTTCCATGTATGACTGTAATAGGTTAACATATGTGTTTAAGTTGAAATGTGTGGCTGGTAAATCTGGATTACACCAATAGTTAAAAAGTTAAGAGATAAAAAGACTTATGGGGATGTTAGTTCAGTTTATGTCTTCAAACAAAGAAAAAAAGGGAACACCCCAGTTATATTTTGGTCTTTGTTATATCTTTCAGTGTTGATTCAGTATTTTCTAATTATACTTTACATCTTCCATGGCATTACTTAAAGATACCACTAGGTGGCGCGTAGCGGCCAGGAGAAGCGTAAACCCCCCTGGGAGGCAAATCTGCAGAATAAATCCTGCAGTTGAATTGTAAACAAGTTAATGATCTGTGCCTCTTTATTTCAATATACAGCTGCGGGATCTAGGATTGCACCCCTCCCAGGCACCTGTCACACCAGGGGGGCAACAACTGCACATTTCTCTAAATAAATGTAGGTTGGCTTAAGACTTTTGCACATTTAAAAAAAACTGAGCTCCCTTTCAGTCGTCAATGGGTAATAACTGTGATTTTGTGTGTAACATAGCAGCATCTAACAAAACAGCACATTTATTAAACAGAAAGTACTTTAATGTAATTTGTCTTATTGGATTTTCTTCATCCTTTTTCTCCTTCATTTTCTTCCAACCTTTCCCTGCCTTGTGTGTGTGTTTTTTGTATCAGCCTGTTGCTTCCACAGCCTCAGCCTGGCACAGCGCCAGTGCTGAATCCCACCCCTCCCCTCCTCATTAATTTGCCAACAGATTGCCAAGGGCTGCTCGCCGTTCAAAGACGAGGGGGCGGTGGTGGTCGTGAGGCGTGTTTACAACAGTTAAGTAACAAACTGACAACCATTAAAACCTTAATGCAGCACAGCATCACAGAGCAAAGACTCGACTGCCCCCACTTTGTCTGGCACGCGTGATGATGCAACAGCCAGAGCCGGGCATGCTGTTGGCACTTCATCTTAACTGGAAATCTTGGGATCCTGCCAACACCGGCAGCCAAGAAACAACAGGTCTCAGGCAAAACGGGCCTGCCAGCGAAAAAACAAAACAAAAAATGCATCCGAACAAATTCATTCAACAAGTGGAATTTTTGTCACGTGTCAAATATAAATAATGTACAACGTCTAAACGGTGAAATTTAAACTATTTGAATGATAAAATAGTTTTGATGAATATTTAGCACTGACTAAATGTGTTCTGCCTGTGTCTGGAGCATTTTTATAAACTGTAATTGCTAATTTTCTTGTGCTACAGATGTATTAAAATCAACCGATCAATTACGTCAATCACATCATGAACAAAAACAACAAATTTCCCTGCATAAACTGTTATTGTTGGGGCGGCTTACCTTATACAACACAGCTCAATTTGGTAGCGATTTGCAGAGTAAATGTTATTGCCCTTGCATGCATCAACGCCATATGTTTTTTGTGTGTGTGTCTTTTGTTGGAAATTTCACTGGAAGGGGGCAAAATTCCTTCTCCAAAGGGATCTTGTTAAATTACTCCGAACCGTTTAGTGTCCAGCACACAAAAATGCCATTTCGTGACCATATGGAAGCCTTTATGTAAAGTTTTTCCTTGTTGATATACAGAATCTATAACAAATGATAATGATTTGCACATGTGGGATGGATAGGGCTTGGTGTCAGTTGATGGCTTGATGGCTTCAACATGAGTTGTGTGCCCAATTTTAAAGTTGTTCCCTGCCCACTACCTGTCGTAATGAGAAGTTTATGGCTACTTTATTATATCCAGTAACTGGCAGATAGTTTGAGGGGCTAGATTTAAGATGACCATGAGAAGGAAAGTAAAGTGCTGAGCGAGCTCAAACAAGCTTAGTAGGAAACTGAGTTTAAATGTTTTCAGCTTTCCCATTGATTTGATTATTTAATCTACGCAGATAGATTTAGCTGAAAACCCCAGACCCCCAAGTATACCACTGCGTGACAGATTCATGGCGCAGTGACTACCTCCATATTTGGATTCTGAACAGCTGGTGAGCTGATATGGAATTTTACGCAAATAGTTTTTATCAAGAAATCACAACCACATGGATACATATGTACATCATAATGTGAGAGCCTCCTGTGAAGAAGGTAAGCTATCTGAATGGAAAAGGCAGATAAACATGAGATGCTGGCAGCTTCCTTTGTCGGTCACTTGGATCAAAATCACTCACACAAGGGATACAAGGCGGATGAAAGGCAGAGATGCATTTCTAATGCATGTATAGAAACATGTCCTCTAGGAAAGCTGATACACCGTCACTGACCACCAAAAAATTTAGGCAAGGCGGTGACAAATTGCATTACAGGGCAAATAGGCTAGTTTTTTAGAGGCCCCAATTTGTCGTCTCCAATAAAAGCCATTGTTGCTCAAAAGTCTGGGCTCATTGCCCAGTGGCTGTTTAGAGCCAAACTGATTGGACGTAATGTCTGACAGCTGTCGGGGGCTCCATGAATTGAGTCAATTTCTATGTGTCATGCCAAGTTTTCTGTACATCAATATGTATAAGTGTGACAAAGTGGAGGAGCAGTTGTAAAGCTCTCCATTTGTCCCATATGTGTTTACTTTATTTTGCACATTATACACATTATTCTGTTTCTATGTATTTGCTATGATTTGCTATTTGTCAAGTAACATTGCTTCACTCACTATCCCGGGTTTGTTTGTGTAAGCGTTCTGTTGCCGGCAAATCAAACATTCTGCAAATTAAGACAAATACTAAGTTATGTTTCTTTATATTTTATTATGTTACAGATTAAGTCATTTGTTCATACTTACTTTGTTTGTCTTTTCAGTTTTCATGAGGGTCAGGTGTGGGGAAACGCCCGCCTGGCATTTCCTCATTTTAAAATCCTGATGATGTCGCACATGACATCAGCAGGTCAAACCAAGTGGAGGGGTTTCTTTTTCCATAGAGATGCTTCCTTTTGTTTGTGTTAAGGTTTAAAGGAGATTTGTTGAATGTTTTCTTTTTGTTAATATTGCCATCTAGTTGTGTAAATGTGCATATTAGAAGTGTGTAGAGGTTTTGTGTTTTTAAATCATCTGTGTAGAGTTTTACATCCCTCAGTTGAGTGAGTGGTACTGGCTGGGCAATTGGAGGGAAATTGATGGCCCTATTTAAAGCCAGTCTCTACCAGATGCAAGAGAGAGGAGAGGTGAGCTGTGTTACCAGAGCCATGTTATGTTGAGTTTTGTTAATTGAATTGAATTGAATTGGGGGGAAGTTTTGTTAAGTTATATTATATTAAGTTCACTGTAAATAAATTGCTCACCTTGGAAATCTGAAATGCCTGCCTAGTCTGCTTCCCTTCCACCTTCCTTGACGTTCGTGTCTGACTACTTCACAATAAGGTGAAAAGAGAGGCCGACAGGGCAAAGGAGAGTGAGAGCAAAAGAGACTGCTTTACAAAGAATGGATGACTTCCTGTTGTAACAAGAGGCCCCATCTGGCGCTGCTTTAGGTTCCCCGGGCTTCATGTGTAGACTGGGGAGAGTTTGGTGAAAGGGTGGGGGAAGTGTGGGTAGAATGTGTGGTAGGGAGTATTATGTGGTTACAGAAGGGACACTCCAGGCTCCCGAGGCAGCAATGTGAGAGTTTGTAGGTCAAGATGGTCGACTCTGCCCCACCGTGGGCATCTGAAGTCTGGCATTTGGGCTGACTTTGTAGTGATACAGATGGGTGGGCATGACATTAGGCCTGTAGGATGGGTGCTAGTGACACATATATACAGATATGTGTATAATACGTCTGAGTGTGAGCATGCAAGCCTGTGTGAAGTCTGATCAGAAGTTTTGGGAAGTCATATCCAAGAATAGAAATAATCTGTGCTGAATAGAAAGACAGTTTAAGTTAAGTAAGTTGTGAATGCCTGAACACTTTATATGTGACTGCAGGTTCTCTTTCATTTTTGTGAAGTTAGCTACAGTCATATATATATATATATATATATATATATATATATATATATATATATATATATATATATGGCTAAAAAGTCATATCACAGTCATACCTTCTGTTCTGCTGTAGATGCTCCGTAATTGGATGTCATTAAAATAGAGCCTGGAATGACTTACAGTTGTTTTTATACACTAATAATAAAAAAAGGGTTTTATTTAGAATTTATTTTCCTTGCACATCCTAAAGATATCCTTTCATTTTGTTTGATGGCATAAAAAATATAATTTTATTTCCCTTTGATTAAAGCTAACATATTAAAGTATTTTGCTCAGCACTAATTGTCAAATTAATTTTAATTGTAAAAGAAGGCCGAAGCTCAACACTGTGTGTGTGTGTGTGTCTCTTTTTATTTGTGGAGTTAGGCCTGATTCCCATTGTGTAGCTATGTTCTCTGGCCAAACGGACCTCTTGTCCCAGAGTTCTTGAATTCTTCCCTGTCTGTGAATCCTACTGATGCATCAGTGCATCCACTTCATTTTTGCTAAAGAGTTAAAAAGTGTGCATTTTATGTGTTTGTTTTTTTTAGACTGATTTAAAGTTTCCTTTATGTTACTAAATGCTTTAATGCACTAATCTAAATGTCAGGTTTAGATTTGATTACTTTAGAAGCATTTATTGCATTTTTTTTGTTATGCGCACATCATTACAGACTAGAATAAAAAGACCTTTCTCACATGTGATTTTCCTATGAATTTACTATACATTTAGCTTTTGTTGTCAAACGCATGTCATCACTTTTCCTTTAAAAAAAATTGTTCTTAATCTGCTTTGTTAAACTTCTTTAGTAATGTTGCTAATCTCAAGTGAACTTTGACTCATTTCTAGACTTAAGCTGACCTCAAACTGAGTCGGGTCCCCTTTTTCCCAAGCGAGTCAAACCAGCACCTAAGGGTTTGGGTAAAGAAACCTCACTTTCAAGTCCCCATTCAACTTTAAAAACAGAGAAGTGATTAGTTAAGGGCACTGTCACAAATCTAGGCTCACCTAGTTTAACCCACAGAGGCAGCCATGCAGAAATCAGCACAAAACAAATGTCGGTAGCATTATTTTAAAAAAAAAAAAAAAAGGGGGGGGGGGGGGGGGGGGGGGTTAATGACTAGCTGTTAGAGCAAAGTTGATGTGATTCATACTTACATTGTTTTGCATTATGATGTTAGGCTCCATGCAATCCAAGCCTCCATCATTGAAACCGGATTCAAGACTAATTAGGTCATCAATAACTTCATCCATTGGAAACTAAAAGAAAACAGTGATTTCAGTGTACTCGTGGACAGACTGATGATGTTTGTACCAGAATTTCAATGCTGTCCAAGTCGTTTGAAATCTCAACATTCAAACCAGAATAGACAAGGGAAAAAGAGGGAGGAACTGTGGAGAGATTAATTCAATAACAGACGAGCTCTTCGCCGCCATGTTCTCAGATTTGTTAGCGGTGCTGGCGGGAAAAAACAGGCATCTGTTACCAACCTAGTTTCCTCCTTTGAAAGGGGTTCTCTCATCAGAGACTGCATGTCTGAAGTTATTGATAAGCACATCAGAGAGAGAGGGCGATCAATAATGACATCACTTTGTTTAGATGATTAGTTGGAACTGCTCCCTGCATTAAGATTCAGGCCCAATCCAGATAGTACATTTAGTCATAATTGATGCTTCTGAAGTATGCTCTGTGTCAGTTATCCATCTCAACAAAGTGTCAGCCATTATTTATCACCCTTAGAAAGAAATTAGAGGGGCAGCAACAAATCTCTCACAAGTGCTTATGAAAAATCAACAGACAAGAAAAGCTTTGCTTTAAAGTAATAGGCCGTGCTGAAAGGAAAACCTTGTAAGGATGTTGTGTAATCTACAAAAACCATGAACCACAGTTCATCCGTAAGTGACCCAGTCTGTGGTTCAAAACTTCTGTTTCAATTTCACGTTCGGAGTTCTCTGAATTTCAGTTCCACAAAGTCATGATTGAGATTCTTTCCTTTTCCATGCATCCACTCACCTCACTGTCATGATTGGCCATCGTAAGCAGGGTGACAGGGCTGTTGGGGTTACTGCTGTCACTGACAGGGGGCATGTGTCCGTTCCTCATGATCGGCACGGTGGCGAGTGCCTGGCCAGGGGTGTGCGGATGTGTCACGGCGTGGCCTGATGTGGCCGAGGAGGCCAGCTTGGAGGCCAGCGTCAGGTACTGCTTCACGGGCTGATTCTGGCTCTGGTGGAGATGGAACTTGGAGTTCTCCAGGCGGCTCTGTACCTGTAGCAGAACAGATCATTCAACAGTTCAGCAAGCTGACTAAGTTAGTCCAGGAAGCGCAAGGTTGGGCACTGTTTCCCATACCGCTGAAACAGCGCTGACTGAGTATTTGCACAGGGGTTGTCCAAAACAGCTGTTGACTTTATGAAAGGAATATCTAAAGTAACACACATAACTAGTTTGACGTGATTAGTCACTTATGCGCAGTAAATCTACAGACTTGCAAAATGTAAGTTAGCACTAATAATAAAGTGAATCATGTCCAGAAATAAAAATGTTGAAAGTGTCTTTATGGGAATTTGATCTCATTCTCTGAACTCATTTTCACAGTCTAAAAGTTAAAAAAAAAAAAAAAAACCTCTAAAAGCAAAAAGCTTTTCTTCCCCCCTGAGACTTCAGCTGAATTTAACCAACTAAACAGACTATTTTTACAATCAGTCTTAATATTTAATCTTCAGTTGATCTTGAATTACATGTCAGTACAGCAATAGTCAAGATAACTTAAAAAAAACATTATGAAAGCAGTGTTAAATAAACTTTACCAAGCCGCTCACAATGTTTCTAAAAGTTGGTATTCTTACATTTGAAGCTCTGGTTGCATCCCGCATTGTGTAGTAACTGCAGTCACTTAAGTGTGGCATTCTCAGAAAAGCAGATAATCTTCAATTTGATTTGTTCTGGTGTGGCAGCAGGTTAACTTTAGGGATCCACGGCTGCTGCTGCTGCCATCCTGTTGATCTGGTGACTTCTCAGTGAGTGTCTGTCCCTTCCACACTGCAAAAACCCACCTCCTTAATACTAGATAAATACACTTATTTTTGGTGAAGATTTGCTTAAAACAAGTGAAATTATCTGCCAGTGGGGTAAGTGTTTTTTTCTTATTAAGATTTCTTGAAATAAGAACAATATCTAGATTTAAATAAAGCTAAAAAATAAGTCTTTTACACTTATTCCAGGCAACAAATCAGAACATTGAAACTTAAAATAAGCTTTAACACTTATTCTAGGGAACAATTAGATAGTTAAATCTTAAAATAAGCCTTACACGCTTATTCCAGGCAACCAATCATGGCAATTGAAACCTAAAATAAGCTTTAACAACTTGTTCTAAGCAAAATGTTGAAGAAATTAAATCTGAAAATAGGCATAAAACACTTATTCTAATCTAATCTATAATCTAAAAACTAGTACATTGAATCATTTTAAAGATACACTGCAAAGAATTACCCATCTTAAAATAAGTTAAAAAATAATAGATTGTAGTCTAAATCTTCTTAAATTTAGTGAAATAATTTGCCAGCGCAGTAAGATAATTAGACTTGATAAGAATTCTCAAAATAAGAAAAATAAAGCCAAATTAAAGCAGGCAAAGTATACTGTGTACATGACCTTTATTGGAAACAAACTCTCCAAACAGTAACAAATATTTCAGTCAATCATAGTACACAAAATTTAAAGACACATTGTAAGTGTAACATTGTTATTTTGTGTTCCTTTTAGAAGTTAGCTACTCAACATATAAAATGTAATAAAAAGAGCATTTGCAATTTTAAACAGAATTTGCAGAACAGATGTGTTTAAAGAAAAAAATCACTTTTTTTATTCTTATTAATGTAATACAAAGAATTCAAGTGTAAATTGCAACTTCAAAGCTATCAGGTCCAAACCTTCCAACACAGACCTAAGTTACATCTTGCTCAAACAGCTCTACGTTTCAATAACAATTTCTACAGCCTGCCATGACTTTTTTGTATGAGCCTGTGGTGTCGTGTTCATGGATTTTGTCCTTTAACACTTCAGTCTGAATGACAGACAGAAGCGTTGCCACACATTTGGGATAGGTAAGATGCAGTGTGTAGTAGTATGCCATAAGATACATCAAACCTTCTCCAAGGTCATCTGTGGCAAATGTGGTGATGGGAGTGGTTCCAACTGCAATAAGACAGCAGAACAGGGCTGACGCTGGATCTTCTGTTGGCAAAAGAAAAACAAAGACAAAATTGTACAATGTAAGGAGAAACTCCAAAGCTATCAGGGTAGTTCAAATACTTAACCACAGGTAGACTTCACTTTATTGATCCCTTTGGGGTGATACATGAATGATGACAACTATAGATCAGATGCGCTACAGACCATATTAATGTCATTTTTCTTTAGATGGACAAATACTGTATAGAAATTCCCTAATATTCATGCCATTGAAAAATGTAATAAATTCTGCCTCATCACCGTTAGGATTATGTCTTTACACACTTTAGGAAATGACAAAGTTACTGCACCTGTGATAGTTAAATATGTAATTATTTCCATTTTGTTTTTAATTTCTTTATGATTTTCTTTATTATTTTTATTGAAATTTTTGATCTATCAGTGTTTGTGCCATTTCAGATTTCTGCACACTTTTTTTTTTTTTAAATATAAACGACATTGTTGGAGGACTTGGCATGGATAAAAAGGCCACATGCCAAATAAACTGTTAAAGTGAAGGCTTTAGGGGCATTATTTGATAACAAATATGAAGAAACACAGACCTGAAGGACATGAATCAGTGCTTCACTGGCATGTCCCATCTTCTTGGGTGGTGCAGCTCATGATGGGAAAAGAGTTGGGAGTGCCCTGAACAGGGCTATGTTTAAACAGAAGAGGAAAGTAAGAACTAAATCAACTTTCAGTTCAATATTATTGCCATCATTGTAATCTTTCACTTACAACTGTTGTCACCAGAACTGCTCCTTGGTGGCAAAAGCATGTTTGATCCACCACTTGAATCTGCATCATAATCTTCTCCCTGGTCACATGGTGAGATATCCATGAGACGCCTTTTCTTTAGTTTCATCCTAAATAAGAAAACGAAAATAGTTATATTACAGGAGTCCTAAACAAAATGTGTTGTGCTAGGTGTTTTTAAATCAAAAGCGGCAAAACTTGCCTCTTTGTGAACATGAGCCCACAACTGTTTCCTCCTCATAAAATGTTCAGGCCCTGGAAGCAGGTCCCTTAAATCGTCCCCACTGAGGGTGTGGAGCAAGACCTCATCTATGTTGGCAGCTGTAAATAAAAGTCAGTAACTTTCAGAAATGTAAAAGTTGTACATCTCTTTAAATGTATACATTTCACTGTTTAAAAAAGGAAACAATTCCAAATTGTCATTTTGTTAAATACATTTAAATGTAATTAGATATATTATTGATCTGACAACATAAAACTGATTCTATGTACGATCACTGTCAGTGTGTGCAACACAAAATTCATTTAGACATTAATTTGCATAAATACGCATATGCTTGGCCTACCATTTAGAACCGAAAGGCTGCAATCATCCAAACCCTCCATGATTTACTGGTGTAGCTTTTGTCAGAACTTTTCCCTGAGGACAGAAAAACATATATGGTTGGGTCAAAAGGAAAAACTGAGTCAAGACACCACCTGCCATGGATCCAAAGTCTATGCAATCAGACACCTGGATAAGGTGCAAAAGACAGACCAAGTAGAGCCTGTGTTAATTCCATGGTTAAGTCTTATAAAATTGCTCACATAAAATTTATGACAAGGCTAACTAGTTTTCAAACTAAAACCAATAGTGCCCAACTGCTTGTCAAATCATTCAACAAATGACCAAAGCTCAGATTAGGCCACTTCATCCATATGAAAAAATGTTACCTCAGTTCAGCAAGGTTAAAGTGACCTGATTTATATTAATAGTTTACAACATAAATAATTGGAAGTAAGTTCACATCTCCAACTTACAATAGTTTATATGATTAATCATAATCTGTCGGAAATGAAGCTTAAAGTAAATCTATATGTAAAGATGTCATTCATAAATGTGCATTATTTTATTCCCTTGTGTTATCTTTAATTTCATTACCCAAACTGGACTTGAATAAACTCATGTTGGTTAAATGTAATTTTGGTCATAAAACAGTTAACTTTTGATGACTTAAGTAAATCCTCATTTAAATTACATATAGATCTGTCCAACACCCCTGTCTTTTTCCATAACAAAAAAACAAAAAACAAAACGTTATGAGCCCGATTGTGAGATTTGTCTCAAACCAGTATGGGTCCTCCCAAGTTGCACACACAAACACGGATGATCTGATATCCTCGTGTTGGTGTTGTTCCCAGATCATCATGAAAATGTTGTTCCAGGATCAACATTGCAAGTGACCAATCAGAATGTTGTGACGTTATTCTTTTGCGCGCCAAGCCATTCTTGCATTTATGAAATTCCAATGTTGCAAGGATAATATCAATTCTGCTTACCGTTTATTAAAAGGTTAGGGTTAGGATTAGGGTCAGGGTACGTTGATCGGCGGACAGAGGCGGTTTCTCACAGCTTAAGTACAGTTTTTTGTTTTACGGTGGTTTTTCCCGAAGTCGCAAAAGTATGACGTCACAACATTCTGATTGGTCACTTGCAATGTTGATCCTGGAACAACATTTTCATGATGATCTGGGAACAACACCAACACGAGGAAATCAGATCGAGCCACAAACACACCAAGCACAGTGCAGACAGAGAGCGCGCAGCTTACGAAAGAAAAAAAAAACACTGCAGCTTTTTATTCTCCGTGGGTGGGACACGCAAAACGGACTTTTGCAAAGGCGGATATCAACTGTAGTTCTTTTGTCGTATAGCTATGTTAAGTATATTGAACACGAAACTAAATTTACCCAACCATTAATAATTTTAAACTCTCACTGCATGCTAACAATTCAGCATACTGAATGAACTAAGCTAGCTAGCTGGATGGCAGTTTTGGCTAACTACCCATTGGAAGTGAACTGATAATACTGCCTTGGTAAAACTTAATATTTGACCACGACTGATGTTACTACAGTAAGTCAAAGCTAAAAGAACCTTAAATGTTTGCAAGCAAAAGTTAATTACCTTAACACAGGGGTAGGGTTGCCAACCGTCCCTTAAAAACGGAATCGTCCCGTATTTAGAAACAAAAGTACATGTCCCGTATTGAGCTAATAAGGGACGCACTTTGTCCCGTAATACAGTGAGAATCAAAAGTAGTCTATAAATGTTAATGGAATTAACGCTTTGTTTGAAAACATAATTCCCAGCCCCTCTCCTGCTTTGTGACCAATGAGCTGACAGCACACTTATGACAATTCGAGTATGACAATTCAGATTACCGCTTATCTCATTGGTCGAGGAAAGATCGCTTACGGAGAAAATACCGGAAGACAACAGATGACCACAACAAGAAGCATGACCAACAGGGAAACAAACGCCGACACTGCGGTGCAGTGTCAGTACACCTAAAGCTGGGCATACACTGTGCGATTTTCAAACTGCTCGATTGACTCGCAAGGGTTATAAGTTCGTAGGTCACGATGCAGGGTCTCACACTATACCGCCCGATGCTCTGATGCGACCTGAGTGCTCACACTGTGCCTCCATAAAATGAAGGTTATAACAGAAAATCTGTCGCTAACTCTCCCTCTCTGTCTTTCACTCACACAGACGCGCACACCACCACCATCAACTTTGCTATATTGGTAATGAAAAACATTGATCAGGCAGCTGTGATTGAGCAGCAATGTAAATCCAACTATTTTCACGGTTGTTGTGGTCGTGATAATTTTGTGAGGCCACATCGAAAAGGCTCGGATGAGCTTTCCAAAGTTCTACAAGTTGTGCCTCCATCGCTTGTGTCCAGATCACACGCTGCACAGCCGTGCTGCTCCGTCTTTTTCACCGACGTTTACGTGTTTGTGAGTGAGCAGTGTGCGCGGCTGCGGTGACACCCTCATGAGCGATTGATGATCGGGAGCTGGTCGTGAGGTGTTAATCGCTTCTCGTTACCCCACGTATACTACACGATGAAGGCCAAAATCGGGCCGATCACCAAATCGGTCGCACGACTCAAAAATCGGCTCAAACTGGGCCAAAATCGCACAGTGTAAGCCCAGCATTAGACCAGCAATGTTTGTTCCCCTCAGAGAAAGAAAAAAAAGGCTGCAAAAGTACAGGGAGGAATGGGAAAAGGAAAACACCTGGCTGGAAAAGTGCACGACAACACCTATAAAGCGCACTGCACTGTGTGCCGGCGCACTTTTTCCATAGGCATGCTTCTAATGGTGGGCACATGATGAACATAAGGGGCGTGAAAGCTCGGGGAACCCTTAACCAATTTTTTGTCCACCAGGCCACGGCAGAAGCAGATATGGTATGTAAACACTGGTTTGTCTTTTTTTAAACCCTCTGGTTAAGGTTAATATGGGCATGTGCAGTGAATATCAGCGCTATGTGGCCAGAAGTGTGATAATATAATTTATTTTGTGTAATAAACAACTGCAAGGATAGATGATTACAACAAATAGATGACTAATACATAAAAGTAATACATAGATGAATAATGATGATGAGTTATGATGCGTAATCATGGGAACAAGCGGGTTTACAAACGGGAGCAGCTGATTAGCATTAGAAAAGCTGAAATAATACCTCAACTGAAGCCAATTGTACTAAAAGCACTATATGTGCACCGTTACAAGAATGTTTTTCGTTCTATTGTTTTCTATTAATTTATATAATTTTAAGTTGAGCAGGACAGAGTTCTTTTAAAGAAAGATTTACTTATATTCTCAAAAGTTAAGCATGACAGGCTTCTGTTTAAGAAAGAGACCTGTTTTATTGTGTTAATGTTGTCATTTTGAGCTAAAAATAAATGGCTAAATGATCATTTGTTTCCCATATGGTCATATCACAAAGAATATGCATCTACTTAAATCAAATTTAAGTCAAATGGTTAAAAAAAATAATTTTACACACAAAAAAAAGAGCTACAAAATTCACCACACTGGGAAGGGTGAAGACAACTGGGTTGCCCGGCCCTGGCCACAAGGTGTCCCTTATTTATTTTTCAGGGAGTTGGCAACCCTAGTTGGAACGACGATTACAAGATGCTTAAAAGCAGCTCAAAAGAGAATGGACTGTAGACCGATTTCGTTCAGAGGCGAAGCAGCGGTACTTGCAGAAAATAGCGTGCATTGGAAATGTGGACCCGTATGAAATACGGCCGTGGAGTAGAAACCCTGAAGACCTACCGCTATTGACGTAGCCTGACATATTTTCGTACCTTATCTGTGGAGTCAGCACGTACAAGTCGTCATTCAAACAAAGGTAAGTCAGCTCGAGTACTGCGTGTGAAATGCGTTTGATTTCCCTGCAAACATTCAGATTAGTGCAAGCATGAATTCATTCATGAGGGGTGGATAACATAGTGAGTTCAGTGCATTGTCCTGAAGGATTTAGTTATTCTTTATGGTTAAAGAAATTGCACTGATTTATTCATATTTCTTATAAATAATTCTAATTATACATCTTGCTTCAATATTTGTATCTTGTGTCACTAAAAATACATTTTATTTTAGTTTTATACATTGATTAATGACCTGCAGAATCTCCTTAACATATTAAGTGATTCATAATTGTCACTTTATGCTTTCTCCATCTCTAAAGTGATTACATCCTTGCATTACATACTTTAGGTTCATTTTCTGCAGGCAGGTTTCTGACAGAAAACAGGCAGATTTATCCTATAAAATGCAGCGTTCTATAGATGGACACATAAAGAAATGAAAAATTACATGTATGTGCTAACTTTCTAAACACTGTTACATTTATGATAAAGTAGATAAAACACATTTGTGTCAGCCTTGGCTCATAGTTCTTGTCTTTAAATTAACTTTGTCTGTGTGTGTTTCAGGTGCTGCACTCTCAAAGACTGAATGAACCAGCATTGCAGCCATGGGTCACTGTGAGCATCATAGGGAAGGCTGAAGCCGCCCACTGCACCTGTATGGCCGGAGTCGTGGAGACCTGCACCCATGTCGCTGCTCTTCTGTTTAATGTAGAAGCAACAGTGCAGATCCGTGGCACAAGGACTGTTACAGATGAACCTGCATACTGGGTTTTGCTGGGTAATATGACCAAGATACAGCCAGAGGTTGGCCATAAGATAGACTTCTCCTCTTCAGCTGCCCAAAAAAAGCCTCTTGATCAAAACATAAACAGACCATCCGTATTGAAAGGTAAAAGGAGCCGTCCTCAAAAAAGAAAAATCCCACCTGCTACTGTGGAGGAGTTGTCACTGCTATAATGCCATAATGTTTTATCTAGGGGTCTAGATTTATGCCTGAAGTCCACTGCCATGTAAATAATTTGCATTTACTGAATATGTACTGACTGAGTACCACTGCTCAAAAATTGAATAAAGAAACAAACTAATTTTTGCCTCTTTTTTTTATTATTAAAACCACTTTATAGAACATCACATCAGTTACAATGTAGAATCCATGTCATGTATAGTTTATAAAAGACAAAATGTTTACATAAAATCATGACAGTGTTTACATGATATCACCCACTACTAACATTATTTACTGTATCTTTTGAAAAAAAAAATACCACTATTTATACAGCAAAAGACTTAAGAATATTTAACAGGAGCAAGTTTAATTTTCCCTGGTTTTACTACAACACTGTTCAACAAACGCAGCAAACCTTCACCATCTTATCCTGAAGGGTCACCTCTTCACCCTCACATGGAAGAAGTAATCTGATTGGCATGGTGGTATGTTTGAAGCAGGTCCCTTATGTAGCGCTGGAACCCAGTCACGATGTGTTTCATCCATTTCATAGGCTGGTTTGCCTGCAATAATGCCAAATAATTAGCAACTCTATAAAGAGAAGGTAGTTCTGCAAAATCACTCAGTAGGATGTTTGTTCTAATTTGCTATGACCTCAGAGCGCATCGAAAATAAAACTAATAGGCTATAAAGAGTGATATGAACATATTTAGAACTTACCGGAATGAAAATGTCTGGAGCACACCAACAGACAGTAGCGGTTTTAGATACGGGCGACACGGGCGGTTGCCCGGGGCGGCATCGTGGTGGGGGACGGCATCACGGGCATCGGTAAAAAAAAAAATGCTCGTACTCATGCTGCCCCGACATCATGCCAGCGCATATTGGGAATGGCATAGGCACCGATCGGTTTTCTATCGCCAATTTGCTGGGAGTAAGGGCGCCCTCCGTTTGCGAGGTGCGCCTGCTGCTTGCGGCACAGGGAGGAGAGGGCGGGGTGGCGGGGGATTCTCTGGCTGGCTGGAGCAGCATCTAATAACAAACTCGCAAAATAAAATAAAATAAAAACATACAACAAACACGAAAACACCAGACATTATGATACAGACTTATAATTTGCACCGATGTTTTTTCGAAATTCTATACGCGAAAAGTGAGCGCGAGAGCCCTCGGTGCGCCTGCTCGCTGCTGAAGTCAAAGTAAACTTTGTCATCTCCGCTACATACAGTCCAGTATATAGAGAGACGAGACGACGAGGCTCCAGTTACAGCAGTGCAAGTAAACAAACAATAAATATAAGAAGAGTAAGAAAATAAATATATACTTTAGGACCAGGGGTAAAGGGATCAATAAGAATTTAAAATGTATATTTTATATTTTGTTGATTTAAAGTCTCACACACAACACGTTTTTTCAGTTTAAAAAAAAGAGAAAAGAAGAGGAGTGTAGCGACTTCCACAGTCGCTAGAGGCCGGGGATGGAGCCTGCCTATTTGCCTGACGCGCTGTCAACTTCACGCAATAATGCGAGAGGTGGAATTGCTTGCTTGTTTATTAAAGTGCTTGAAAAGTTTACAGAGCAATGTGATCGGCTCGCGATTCAAACTCTTAAAACATCACAGCTCTAATGCAACAAGGGGAAACTCGTTGTGCTGCGGTCAACAAAAACTACGGCTACCCAGCCCTGCTCTGTCAAAATCAAACCAGTGAAAGACAGACTGACAACGCCCTCTTAATGTCACCGCTAGCACCCACGTGACATCCGTTACACACCACCATAGCAACCAAACAAATGAAAACCCAGTGATCATTAAAATTCAATACATTTAATTATGGCTCCTACAAGGAGAAACGAGCAAAAGATACAGGTAAGCAGATGTGTCATTGGATAATGGCAGGTCATGTATCCTAAAACATTAAGAATCAGAATACTTTCTTAATCCCTAAGGAAATTATGTGGGTTACAGTTCCTCCAAGAAGAAATGGTAAAAATAGTAACAGTAACAGACTAAACTCCAAACAATATATACAATAATATAATATTAATTAGTCAGTGTCAATTGTTGATTTGTCCTGTTCTCATTGTATGACGAATTATGATGTCTGTTTGGTAGCCGTTTGCATACTATGCATACTCTCTCTCTCTTCATATATAGGGTCATATATGTGTGTGTGTGTGTGTGTGGGGGGGGGGGGCGCCAGAGGGCGTGTTCGCCCGGGGCGCCAAACAGGCTAGGACCGCCACTGCCAACAGATATTTGGAGATGGAAGAGAACTGGATATCAGCTTGTCTCACAGTTGCTATCCAGGCTAGACGCCTTCGTTTGGTAACATCCGATACACGAGCTGCCTCATGTTGCTTCCAGGTTGGGAAAGAATGAAAAGACAAACCCTTCTCAAGCTTATTCTCTTGCCGGTCGTGCGATCACACATTGCAGCCGACTATGGAGGACCACAAGAGCCACACGCATCGAAATAAAAAGTTCTGTGCTTAATTTTAATAAACTGATTTTTAAAATGCTTTTCAAGTCTTCATTTCAAAAAACATTTTCGAATTGCACTTTAATAAACTGCATTTCAAAAACCTTTTTCGAATTGCACTTTAATAAACTGCATTTCAAAATCCTTTTTCGAATTCCACTTTAATAAAAACATTTTCGAATTGCACTTTAATAAACTGCATTTCAAAAACCTTTTTCGAATTGCACTTTAATAAACTGCATTATTCAGCCTCGGGATTTACACTCGGCTCGACACGGATATGTGAAGAATGAAGGGACCCTGCAGCGAAACGGAGAGCGCAACCTCTGACTGAGTGCCTGTTTTCGCAGTCTGACCACCTGTTGAAGGTAACGTGCTAACATGACTAACGCTAGCATCACCACACGTAGCTCCGTTATTTTAAGGTCATTTTAGCGTATGAAAGTTTTACGTCGCAGCTATATGAGCTAACTACGTGTTTTGTAAGCTGCTGTGCTCTTCACAAATAAAGCTGGAAGCAGCTCAGACTGTTAGAACCAGCACTGAGGCCTGTTACATTTATACAGTGTTAGAGCAATGGCTGCAACCTACAGCCTTTAAACTAGCGATTAAAATGCTGACAGTAAACTCGTCAGTCCAGATGTTACCGCATTACTCTATGGTACTTAGAGTTAAAACAACTGAGACAGGCTGATTAAAATAACAGCTGTCAGTTCTCTCATTCCTTATATCAAGACTGGAGATCACACTACTGATTTCAGTTCATTTAATATGTGAGAGCACAGATTCATTCTCAACTGGACATAAATGATGATCAAAGGTTGTATATATGATGAATTCATCAAATCCCAGCCTCTAACACAGTGCGCTGAATCTTAGCTTTGAATGTCCAGTATATTCTAATCAGTGCAATTTAAGCATTCACTGAACCTACAGTATCTACACCTGTGTGGTACATGTTGTAAAGATACAGATAATGAAATTTAATTATTAATACAATATGTAACAAGTGTCACCTGGCAGTTTGTTGCTCTCTGCCAGGTGATTGGCTGAAAGAGCTGTGAAAAGGTAGTGGGTGTGTGAGGTGAAGTCAGCGCTCTTCTGTGGAAGAAACCAGAGGCAATTAATTCACTCGGGTGCGAGTGGGTATACTGTCGGTAAGAGACTTTTGCCGTTTTGTTTGGATCATTTGCTGGTTGTATGTGCCTATTTTTAATGTGTCGTTGGACTTTTTTAGTGTGATCACCAATTTTAATAGAAGAATTGATCAAGCCCTAGATCGACTGCGTGCAGGGAAACTGATCAATATTGTAGGTATATTGAGTGTTTGTTTTTTAGCTTCATGATTTTAAATGGTTTCATAAAATTGGTATTTTATTGGGTAATATTTTAATCGATAATGTTGTTTGTTTTTCAGCTGTGCTGTCTCTGCTGTCCTTTTTTGTTCTTTTGATTGATTTGTAATTTTGTTTTGGTTAGTCCGTCCAGCCGTAAAGGCGGTTATTGATTGAGAGTGAGTTGTGTAAGGGCGGACTAACCTCCCTTTTTTGATTAATTGTTTGTGCCACTTCCCTTTCTCTCAGCTGCGCTGAGACCTGAATTGTTTGCAGTGCGTGTCACGATTGCAGTGTCGCTAAGCGGGGTGTGACGGGTTGCAGTGTTGTTATATTCGCACAGTTTGTGTGGTAAGTCTCGTGTGCAGCTGGGATATCAGCAGGATGTGTTGTAAGTCCTGTTTGGAAATAAGGGGAACTTGTATGTTTAACTAATGTAATAAATAAATAAATGATCAATTTATTTCTTTGCCCCGTTTATTCATACCTTGTCCTCGGTTACAAATATACATCATGAGAAACAAAAGCTGAAATTGATTCAGTTTAGTACTTTTCTCTGTATGCTCTGTGATTATAAAGGCCTTAAATTCTGTGACATATACTATAAATGATTTTCACAGAGGTCTTAAAGTACTTAGATCACTGCTGATAGTCTGGTTGTTTATATTTTCACGTTTTTGTGTCTGTAGGGCTGTTTGATGACGATTTGGACTCCTCTGGGAGATGAGGACACACCCACATCTGTTCCATACTGCAGCCATGGATGGTGTTACGGCTCTGAGTCAGCTTTAGGCCATTAGATGCACACACTGGAAAACCAGCACCTTCGTGCAGGAGAGACAGCCTCAGTGATTTAGGTTCATAAGCTAGTTCAAACATTTCTGGCCTCTTATCACTTAGATTCCTTAAGCTTAAAAGTGAATGCATTTAAAGCAGGAACTGCACACCTAGCTGTCAAAAGTTGGGCAGCATGAGTACTGTAAAGTTTTGTAGGGTCCTTGTTAAAAATTCCACAAGCACCACACCACATTTGTCATATATAGTTCATTTTGTACAGGACATTTTTGAAATTATAAACTATATATTCTAGTTGTCGCTTGTCAGTAATTTTTGAGTAAATGGATGTCACTGATAAATCAGTGGTGATTCACCTGCAAATGTTTTTAACAAACTTTGTTTTTTGTAGAATTCATCAGCAGCTGTGAGTAGGGCTGTGCGATATGACCAAAATCTCATATCCCGATATTAAGACATCTATCGTCCGATAACGATATAAATCACAAAAATGTAACATTTTCTGGTAATTCTGTGAATGTCGGGCAGCTCGACTTGCGTGAAGTGTTTCCAGCTGGGCGTCGTGTACCTGGAGTCGAGTGTTTTAACTGATGCATGAAACTATACATTTTTAGACATAAGTTGTAACGGCCGCCGTTTTCTTTGTGAGTATTTATTACACAACGTTTGAGTCTAAGGTTTATTTTTTTAGCACCTGACGGCTCTTTTTTGCTTCTCATCCGTAAATACTCTGCATCTTTCACGTGATTCAGTTTATTTCGAAAAGTCTCAACAGGATCTTGAGCTTTATTGTGAAAGGTTTATGTGGAAAATAAACAAGTGGACACGAGGTGGTTTTACCGTCGTTGTTGCTAACGACAACGCATAAAAACAAGCGCTTGTCCGTCTGTAGTGTGGTTATATTAAATATAAGAGAAAGAGAGAACTTTAGGAAATTAATATAGCCACTACAGTGACCATCAAAATAATAAAAAAAATATTGCCGTAAACAGTTTATTTTGCGACACCACGAAACAAACGATAGCGTAAAATGAAACGATAGACGTTTTTATATCGTCATCCGATATATATCGTTATATCGAACAGCCCTAGCTGTGAGGAGATACATTTGAATATCTTCTGGTTCCACTTTTCCTTCCCAGAAAGCTGAGGATGGCTAATTCCTGACAAGGACACACACCTCAGCGCTTATCATGGGTGTTACATCCTCCGTGCAGCAATTCCAGAGAAAACGAGAGAGCAACGACCACTCATTAAGACCAGCCAGAAATCTGTCCCTTTCTGGCAGCTGTGGAAACTTCCAATAAAAAAGTTTGCATTCTTAGAACAATGCTGGGTCATGTGTGATGTGTCATATGAGGATATTACATTTTGACTTAATTCTGCTCAATTAAGTGTTTTGATTGTTGATCCAATATGGCAGCTTTGTGTTGTGCTGCAAGTTAAAACCCATTGTCCTCATGAGCACAGCATCTAACAACTCTCCTTAAAAAAGTTGATTGACTTTAACTAGACACAATGGTTTCCAGTGGGAGATACATTCATCACTCATCCGTGACACTGGAGAAGTCACCTGAGTGAGTGATAAAACAATTTTCCATGGAAAATCCAGAGGAACTAAACTTTGTTTCTTGGGGCTCAATTTCAGCTCTAGCAGCATCTCTCAGAAGAAAACCGTTTTGCAAATAATCAGATAAAAAGATTGTTGAACTAGGTGGTATTCTCTGGGGTTTAAGACCAAACTCAAACAGTGAATTGACATTAGACTGGAATTCATAGGACGAATAGAAATACTGCTGAAGCTAAATGATTCATATGTATGTGTGTGTGTGTGTGTGTGTATATATATGACTTTTTTTTCTCCAATTCACCAGGTCTGTAAAGTTCAGTATGACTGTGGTACATCATACAAAAAAATAAATACAAAAGACTAAAAACTTTATGTGAATAACTATACTCTTCTTTAATATATCAGAAAACAAGTAAAAGTACAAATGTGCACAAGTTAGAGACTTCCTCAGTAAGTTTACACTCTTTTGGAGTGATTTTAATTGTGTGTTAAAGGAGAAAGAGATTAGGAGGTAAAGTAGAGGATGCAGAGTCCATCATCACTGAGGCCGTCTCTCCTGCATGAAGTCCAGGTGCTGGTTTTCCAGTGTGTGCGTCTGATGGCCCAAAGCTGCCTCAGAGCTGTAACACCATCAATGGCTGCAGTATGGAACAGATGTGGGTAGTGCTGGGCGATATGACGATATATATCGTGTGGACGATAGAAAAGTGTCTATCGTGCCATTTGTCTTCTATCGTTTATATCGTACTAACCCAAATTTTTAAATTATTACATGAAATATATAATTAACCCTTTACAACTGGTCGGAGCAGGTACACTCCGTTTTACCTAACTATTTTTAAATCCCTGTAGAACTGGAACCACATAAGGTAGTGCAATAATTTTTTTTTTGCATGTGAAACCGGAGTTGTACTTACATCTTATGCCATTAGCTTGTCCAAAGTCACGGTTTCCTTCCACATATAACTTTGCAAAAATTGCATAAGAAGCACTTGCAGCAACAAAAACACAATATTCCAAACTTGCAGCAACAAAAACACAATATTCCAGAAACAGGCTTTGCCGACGTTCATAAGACTTCCTACGTTGGCATATACGTCAGCGCGAACTATCGCACGTCCGGCATTACCTGCCCGAAACCGGAAGTGACGTCATTTTCGCGAAAGGGCCTTTTAAGCCTACGTTGGTGTTTTTAAAAGACATGTTTGACTTTATGTTTTTCTGTATCGTTTCTGGGATGCTTAGAACTCAAATTACACTGTTGGAAATAGTTTATTTTGATGCATTATAATATTTATTTTCATTTTTCCTGTAGTATATAAAAATTAGTGTATCTCAAAAATAAAACTATGAAGACACTCAAAATAAATTTCTCGTGGTTGGAAACTTTTGTATTTACAGTTTTGAGGGATACACCGCTTAAATTTTTTTTAACTAGAAATATATGTAAAAAACAAAAAAACGATTTTCAATTTTTTTGTAGTTTATTGCACTACAAGTTTTTGCAATTTATGTAGTTACTATGGACTTAATGCATACATATTATTAAAATTTGGGCTATAACGGTTGTATTGATATATGGAAACTTGAAATACTCCCACAAATGGCACTACAGCATGTAAAAACATAAAGATAAGCTCTGGCGGACTTGGTTCTATGGTAGGTCTTAAAGGGTTAAATAGCCTGTGGCAAATATATTAGTGTTGTCTTCTCACTATACATGCTCTTAACTTTATGCAAGTAAATAATATGGTATAAAAAAAATGATATTTTTCGCAAAGAAACTCCGTCTCGTGGTTTGCTGCTGTACGTGCACCCGGATTTGCGACATACTTTACGGTAACTCAAAACAAAGACTGCACCCTCGGCACTTGCTGTTTACAGACTGCGTACTTTCCAGATGACCACAGGTCAGGTCGTATATCGTGATATATATCGTTATCGTGATATAAAATAATTCATATCGTGATAAATATTTTTTCCATATCGCCCAGCACTAGATGTGGGTGTGTCCTCATCTCCCAGAGGAGTCCAAATCGTCATCAAACAGCCCTACAGACACAAAAAACGTGAAAATATAAACAACCAGACTATCAGCAGTGATTTAAGTACTTTAAAACCTCTGTGAAAATCATTTACAGTATATATCACAGAATTTAAGGCCTTTATAATCACAGAGCATACAGAGAAAAGTACTAAACTGAATCAATTTCAGCTTTCATTTTTCATGATGTATATTGTATTAATAATTAAATTTCATTATCTGTGTCTTTACCACACATTTGCCACACAGGTGTAGATACTGTAGGTTCAGTGAATGCTTACATTGCACTGATTAGAATATACTGGACATTCAAAGCTAAGATTCAGCGCACTGTGTTAGAGGCTGGGATTTGATGAATTCATCATATATACAACCTTTGATCATCATTTATGTCCAGTTGAGAATGAATCTGTGCTCTCACATATTAAATGAACTGAAATCAGTAGTGTGATCTCCAGTCTTGATATAAGGAATGAGAGAACTGACAGCTGTTATTTTAATCAGCCTGTCTCAGTTGTTTTAACTCTAAGTACCATAGAGTAATGCGGTAACATCTGGACTGACGAGTTTACTGTCAGCATTGTAATCGCTAGTTTAAAGGCTGTAGGTTGCAGCCATTGCTCTAACACTGTATAAATGTAACAGGCCTCAGTGCTGGTTCTAACAGTCTGAGCTGCTTCCAGCTTTAGTTGTGAAGAGCACAGCAGCTTACAAAACACGAAGCGAGCTCGTACAGCTGCGACGTAAAACTTTCATTAGCTAAGATGATCTTAAAATAACGGGGCTACGTGTGGTGATGCTAGCGTTAGCCACGTTAGCACCTTACCTTCAACAGGTGGTCAGACTGCGTAAACAGGCACTCAGTCAGAGGTTGCGCTTTCCGTTTCGCTGCAGGGTCCCTTCATTCTTCACATATCCGTGTCGAGCCGAGTGTAAATCCCGAGGCTGAACGGCCTTTGTACAAGCACACACGCTTCGTAGCAGGGCGAAGCTATGAGCTAGAAAAATCCAGGCTGGCAGACAGCCTGTGTCTGACCAACCAATCAGAGAGCTCCTTACATCCCACGGTGTGGCTAATTTGAATAGCCTCCAGCAAGTTGTTAATCGAAGAGCTAATCCAGCAGCTAATCCAGCACCTAATCCCGGAGCGAACAGGAAAGGGAAATGGATTTTGAACTGCGGTTTATTAAATTGCAAGTGGAAAAAGGATTTTGAACTGCAGTTTATTAAATTGCAGGTGGAAAAAGGATTTAGAACTGCAGTTTATTAAATTGCAAGTGGAAAAAGGATTTTGAACTGCAGTTTATTAAATTGCGAGTGGAAAAAGGATTTAGAACTGCAGTTTATTAAATTGCAGGTGGAAAAAGGATTTAGAACTGCAATTTATTAAATTGCAGGTGGAAAAAGGATTTTGAACTGCAGTTTATTAAATTGCAAGTGGAAAAAGGATTTAGAACTGCAGTTTATTAAATTGCAGGTGGAAAAAGGATTTTGAACTGCAGTTTATTAAATTGCAAGTGGAAAAAGGATTTAGAACTGCAGTTTATTAAATTGCGAGTGGAAAAAGGATTTAGAACTGCAGTTTATTAAATTGCAGGTGGAAAAAGGATTTAGAACTGCAATTTATTAAATTGCAGGTGGAAAAAGGATTTTGAACTGCAGTTTATTAAATTGCAAGTGGAAAAAGGATTTAGAACTGCAGTTTATTAAATTGCAGGTGGAAAAAGGATTTTGAACTGCAGTTTATTAAATTGCAAGTGGAAAAAGGATTTTGAACTGCAGTTTATTAAAGTGCAACTGAAAAAAGGATTTTAAAATGCAGTTTATTAAAGTGCAATTGGAAAAAGGATTTTGAAATGCAATTGGAAAAAGGATTTTGAAATGCAGTTTATTAAATTGGAATTCAAAAATGAATTTACAATTGCAGAATTTATTCTACAATTCATTATTAAAGCACAGAAATTTTTATTTCGATGCGCGTGGCTCTTGTGGTCCTCCATACTTGTGGTCCTCCATAGTCAACCACACAGCAAATACGAACCATGGCTGTTGTGTGTGCCTTCGCTCCCTTTTCACTTGCGCTAGACCCCCAAAATGGCGGATCGGGCCAAAATCCTTTCCACGTTTTTTCCATAATCGGAAACATTTTAAGAGACACTTATTATTTTTAACATCTTAACAGATATTCTGACCCGTAACTATCGTACGGATCGGGTAGTGACAGTTGTCACTACCCGATCCGTACCGGAAACCCGATCGGTACCCCGCATGCGCGAAAGGTGTCTACTTCCGGTCGAAGCGTTTTACGATAGTTACGGGTCAGAGTATCTGTTAAGATGTTAAGAATAATAAGTACTTCTTAAAATTTTTGCAATAATGAAACATTTCAATATAATGAAGACAAAAACGAAAAATAAAAAGATAGTTACGGATCAGGACTCCCCAATCCATACTGCGCATGTGCAGATGTTTTCTTCTTCTTCTGTTCGTTTAATGGCAGTTTACTCCCCAGTGTACGAGGATACCGCCACCTGCTGACCGAGCGAATGAACTGAATTAGCGTCATTACAAACGTGTGTTAAATTTGATTTAGTGATAGTCGAGTGTGTTTATGCTTGTCTGTGTGAAGAGGATTGATTGGAATAGTGATGATGATGTCCGCTATCACTGTCAATTGTCAGTAAACGCTTCATCTGGCTGATGAATCTTCACGTGACATATTCCAAAGTCTGTATTATTAACTCTGTAATTAGGCGCCATTCTTCTTATTTTACGGCGCTGTTGTTCAATCAGGGAACGCTCTCTGTTGAGGAGAAAAGCATGAATTTGTTTGTATACGGATTATCCATTGTTTAAATGTCCCGGTAGTCGAAAAGGAGGCAGAGCTGTTGAGAAATGCTAGGAGCTAACTGGGCGCTAACCGTATCATTCAAATATATTGAATGTCGCAATGTTGGCAAAGACAGGAAGTGACGTAAGATTTGCGCATGCGGTGTACCGATCGGGTTTCCGGTACGGATCGGGTAGCGACACCCACCCCCGTGACATCACGCTCCAAAGCGTGGTTTTCTTCGCGAGTCAAACGCGCCAGACGCGCTACACTGACGCGCGTTTCAGGCGTTTTGGCGACGCAAATCTGCTTCCGAATTTTTGCCGGACGCGCAATCGCGTGTCATTGCGCTCTTTCCATTGACTTTACATGTAAACCTGACGCTCTGGCCGCCTCTATCGCGTTCGGTGTGAATGCACCGGGCGATGATGCGTGATTGCGGGTGCCGCTCAGGTGCGTCCGATTCCCATGCAGCTGCACTGCAGACCACGCCCCGCCACACACATTAACCAGGTAAAATACATATTTAGGCAGAATTTTGCAAATATCTATTTTTTTAGCGGCATAGTGCTTTTTTTTTTTCAATTACTTTTTAATTGGAAAAAAAAACTGTTGTGAGGGTGGCGGCTCACAATTGTTTTTGTTTGCTACATGGATCATTTTAGTTCAGCTGGGTGTCTTTCCTTTTGTTATATTTCTTTAACAGTTCAAAATGCGTTAATTGCATAAATAAAACGTAATTTTCTCTGTAGCACTTCATGGATTTCATAAGCAACACACCTTAGTTTCTCTGTGGATTCTTTTAAAAAGCAGTTAAAAACTTTTCTGTTCAAACAAGCCTTTTGTTGATCTACGTATTTTATATTCTTTACATTATTTACATTTGATCTTTTACATTGTGTATAATGTCTATTGATTGTATTGTTTATTTTAATCTTTGTGTACAGCGCTTTGTGACTGCCTGTCTGTGAAAAGCGCTTAATAAATAAACTTTACTTACTCACTTTAGTTGTTTACACAAAGCACAAAGGCAAAAAACAATATATACAGTGTTATCTTCATTTTAGATGTCAAAAAGTATTTGCGGCTCCCAGTGTTTTCTTTTGCGTGGAAACCGGGTCCAAATGGCTCGACTATGGAACACCAAAGTGTTAGAATAGAATAGAATAATCCTTTAATTGTCCCACAAGGGGAAATTTGGTTGTAACAGCAGCAAAAAGACACATATACAAACAAACAGTACACAGGACACAGAACAGAAACATACACAATTTTTCTTAAATATTTACATTAAGGACAATGGTTACTATATACAGAGTATTGTACAGTTATTAAATTAAATAAAAATAACTACAGATAAGAGGCAAACCAGTTTGTAGTGCAACTCGGTTAATTAACTTATTGCAGTTACAGTGCTGATGTAAACATCTATGATTGTTG
The DNA here is from genome assembly GCF_036321145.2 of Pelmatolapia mariae. Classification (NCBI taxonomy): domain Eukaryota; kingdom Metazoa; phylum Chordata; class Actinopteri; order Cichliformes; family Cichlidae; genus Pelmatolapia; species Pelmatolapia mariae. The sequence continues at coordinate 6,297,018 of NC_086242.1, forward strand.
GGAGCAGTTCTGATTGTACAGTCTGACAGCTGCAGGGAGGAAGGACCTGCGGAAACGCTCCTTCATGCATCTAGGATGCAGCAGTCTGTCACTGAAGGAGCTCTGCAGTTCAGCAACATTTACATTCATGGGGTGGGAGACTCTGTCCATCAGACATGTTATTTTGGCCAGAGTCCTTCTGTCTCCCACCACCTGCACTGGGTCCAGGGTGCATCCCAGAACAGAGCTGGCCTTCCTGATGAGTTTATCCAACCTCTTCCTTTCAGCTGCCGATAAACCGCTGCTCCAACATACCACACTGTAAAAAATGACAGATGCCACCACAGAGTCATAGAAGGTCTTTAAAAGCGCTCCCTGGACTCCAAATGACCTCAGCCGCCTCAGCAGGTAGAGTCTGCTCTGACCCTTCCTGTAAAGAGCATCAGTGTTGTGGCTCCAGTCCAGTTTATTATTCAGGTGAACACCCAGGTACCTATACGAGTCCACTATCTCAATGTCCACTCCCTGGATGTTCACCGGTGTTAGTGTGGTGGGTCTGCGTCTCCGGAAGTCCACCACCAACTCCTTGGTTTTCCCGGCGTTGATCAGCAGCTGGTTCTGCTGACACCAGTCCACAGAGTCCACTGTCTGTACTCTGAGTCGTCCTCACCTGTGATGAGGCCGACTATGGCAGAGTCGTCAGAGAACTTCTGTAGGTGGCAGCGTGGGGAGTTGATGGAGAAGTCTGCAGTGTAGAGGGTGAAGAGGAATGGTGCCAACACAGTTCCCTGTGGGGCCCCCGTACTGCAGACCAGCGTGTCAGAGACACAGCCCTGTGACCTCACATACTGTGGACATTCTGTGAGGTAGTCCAGTATCCACTGGGACATGTGGTGGTCCACTCCCGATAGCTCCAGCTTGTCCCTCAGAAGTCGTGGCTGGATGGTGTTGAAAGCACTGGAGAAATCAAAGAACATGATCCTCACAGTGCTTCCAGGCTTCTCCAGGTGAGTCTGAGCTCGGTGCAGGAGGTAGATGATGGCGTCCTCCACCCCAATGCCAGGCTGGTAAGCAAACTGCAGCAGATCCAATGAAGACCTCACCAGGGGGCGCAGATGGTTTAGAACCAACCTCTCGAGGGTCTTCATCAGATGCGATGTGAGGGCTACCGGCCTGTAGCTGCTGAGGTCCTTGGGATGGGAGGTCTTTGGTACCGGTACCACCGGTTAAAATGTGTCATTTAATTTTTATTTTACATTGTGTATTTTTATAATATTTTATTAAATATTTATTTCACTACGATTCTTTTTTGTAATAATAGAAACATTTTGAGACACTTTAATTTTAAGCACCTGTTTAAGCAGCAGCCAATGAGCATTCAGGTCCCACCCACTGACCCTGATTGCCTGAATAAGAAATTCAGTTGTTAAAGGACCTTCTGAAATAAATACACCATTATGAAAAACGCCATTATGAAACAAAAACAGACTTTGGGAAAAAGAGATTTTGGAATATAAACTCATTGAATTTATTAAAATGTCTCAAAAAATGTTCTATAATTCATAAAAAAAAATTTAATGCTAGTTTAGCTTCAAGTGACAACAGATTAAAACAATCCTCTGGACAAATGCTTATATTGATTAAGATTTTGCCATTCTTATTGGACAGTGCCGTAGAGAAAAATCCCTTTATCCAGTTTATTTTGGATTTAATTGAAAGTGTTAAAATACTTTTTGCCCCAGTTGTGTCTTTAAAAACTGTGTCCAAACTTAAAAAAAAATGATAGAAGATTACATGCTGCATCTTCCCTCTCAGATTATTGCCCTGGGACCTGTAATTTGTCATACGTGTATGAAATCCGAGTCTAAACACAGTTTTTTTTAAACAATGGTCAGCCAAATTAAACTTTAAGAATGTGTGCAAGTCTCTTGTAAACCACAATCAGCTGCTGGAGTGTTGTCAAAGTGAAGCAGGAACTGAGCATCTGATATTTGTAAATGAGAAAGGACTAGGTCCTGTATCAGAGGTTGCTAATGTGGAGTTTTTGGTGATTGAAGATGCTATACATCATGCCGTTAGAGTAAAGTGGCTTATTTTACATGGTAACAAATACATCTGTGACAGGTCTCAGATATAAATATACCTTCGAATGATTGACTTTCTTATTTCAAGGAAAAAGGTGAATGTTTCTTATTTTAAGATAATTTTTTGTTTTACACTCTATCTAAAAGTTATTTTTGCTTGAAATAAATGTAAAATGGTTCATTTTTAGATTTACAGACTAAATAAGAAAAAAAAAGTAATATATACTTGATACAAGTCTAATCATCTAACACATGAAACTGGAAACTAGCTTGTAATGTTCAAAACAAGATGGACAAGATAATCTGGCTAAATTTAAGAAAATAAATCTTGTTAAGCTACAAGAAATTTGCAGTGCAGTCTCCCTACCAGCTCTTTATAAAGGGCCCTAAGTGAACTAATTAGGCCCAAAGCTGGGTGTAAGCCTTTATGTTGCGTAGCATGATAATCACTTCAAACACTGGACTGTTAGATCATCCAAGGTTTGATCACTGCAGGATATCTGCCCTTAGCATCTATCACTAACTCCCTCAGACCGCCCTTTTCTTTCTGGTTGACCAATCAGTGGTGATCTCCCAAAGTCCTCTGCAGCCTGTTGTAGGGGTTGTGGCAGCACAATTGACCCTTGTTCCCCAGTGAAGTTTTTAAATAACTCCTCCAATGCCATTTTTAACCAAGCCTTTCAATTCATTCAAGGCTTTTAAAGTAAATATACTTTATACTAGCTGCTATAAGCCTGTTCAATGTACAATAATAAAAATAATATGATTGTATCCACATGTTCGCATATTTGCACATAGCTGTTTTATTTATGTATATATTTTTCATTTTATTATGAATTTATTTTGTTTTGCTGGGCTGTGCCATGTTATGTCCGTGTTTAACTGCCATAGCCGTAATTTCCTGCAAAGGACTATAAAATAAAGTATCTCTCGAGCAGGTTCCAACTTGAACAACATGTTTTAGAGAAATGAACAAAGCAAGCATTTAAGTGAGCTTTGAAGTAGAAGTTTGCACTTTTTTAGTGCGATTGTCACAAGTGTTCACCTACAAGCACCAACCTGTTTTAAATCCAGTTGTATTACAAGCCAGTGTACACAAGAAATTCGGTACCATAGGTGTAAGCCTGAGTAACATAATAGTGTGTTTAATCCACCAGAGTTTCCATTTAAATAGCAGGTAAACACAGGCGTTACTGATCACATTAGTTAAAGGTCTGTGCCTAAGCAGAAAAGAACAATGGGTGCTGTGAAAAAAGGCTCTATGTGACTCTTTTCCCCCCCTTAAAGCTTCCATGCTTAACATCCAAGTTCCTGAATCTGGATTATTTTTTCAGACTTTAGGAAGTTCCCCTCAGAGAGTAAAGAAAAAATGGTTCAAGACAACAAGTTTATTTTTCAATCCGTGCTTACAACAGTAACGTTTCTTTGTACAGTCATTATACGTTACAGTACAAAAAATGAAACTACAGTTTATATACCATATTAGTCCATATCAGTATTCTGCATTTCCATGTATTTATTCTGCATCCTATTATGTCTACTGTTAAGCATAATCTAATTTTCCCTAAATACAAAAGGAAAACCTCTGCAGTTATTTATCACAACATAACAATATGATACAAATATGACAAAACAGCCATGCAGTGTTGTCAGATACATAAAGGAGCATTAAGTTGCTCTCTAAGTGTTAGGTGTGAACATCCAATGATTCACCTGTTCCTCCCATGACTTTGCTTTTCTTGGGTTACTTATAAACTTTACCGATGGATTCACAGACTCAAGAACAAGTTTGTCTAAATTACTTTTGTCCCTGAAAAACGTTCCACTCTGAAAATTCTTAATTCAAATGGCAGGCTACTTTTTTAATTTCTTCTGCCTTAATTTATCACTCAAAAATCGTCAACCCGCTACTTTCGCCTGAGTCCACCGTGTTTGTTATGTATTAAAGTCAGTGGATCCCACAGACCACTGAAGCCTCACAAGTTGGAGTCCGCCTCAGAGACGGGAAAGTAGCCATTTATAGTCTTGGTGGTGTCTACCTCCGGAGCAAAGATAGCCAGTAACCTCTCCTGCTCCCTCTTGGTTTTAGGTAAGTCGTCAGATGGTCTGATGAGCAACTGGATGCGCTGTGAACGAGCAAACAAAGATTAAAATCAGGGCAAATGTTTTCCTCTGACAGGATGATCAGCATACCTCTCTGAGTGTCCCCTGGGTGGTGCTGATCTTATACACCATCCAAAGTGGAATGCAGACCATGGAGGAGAGAGCAAGCAGCCAGCCGATCACATATCCCCACCACGGGTACACATACTCATTGTTGTACTTCAGAGGAGTGTATTTAATGAGGGAGAATGCAAAGGTGCCCTGCAGAGACAAGGTAACAGGTTACGGCAACTAGTGACCTGCTTTATTTCCTCTCTTTTTTTCACTAATAGAACATTTATTGCCATTTTTGGAAGTTTATCTACTTTACTGAGACTCACAATGCACGTGGCAGGGGAGAAGAACAACCAACAGCACTTGATATACGGTCCTGGCCGGTAACCAATCATATCCTCAATGTTATCGTAAAAGCGATCCGCGCCTGGAAAAACACGATTTAGACATATCTCATCGTGGCACAATGTAAAACTCCCAGCTGGGTTTCTGCCAGTAACTTGGGTGAACACTCAGAATTACCTGTCAAAGCTTGTGCTGTAATCTTACATGCAGTTCTGTTTGCTTACCGTAAACCCACGCAATGCAAACTGTCTCAAAGATGGACATGAAGAGAAGACACATGCCGCTGGCTGCGTAGTAATCAAAGAGCTGAAAGACATACATGCCCCCCTAAACAGATACAAACCAAAGAGGTATAATCATTCAAATATAGTTTACAGTTACAGTTTTAGACAGTTTTTTCTACTCTTGGCTCCGTATGATGTCACTGAAAGGAGATATCCCTAATATGGTCATCTTAGGCACATAGTTTTTGCTGCACACACCTGCAGAACCCCTTTGTTTTTGTCTTTTTACGAGGGGCAGCCAATCAAAAGAAAGCTGGTTTAAAGGGTTTAAGGTTAGGATGGCTTATTGCAAAACTATTCTAATAAGGGCCAAAAAATAAAAACAGAGACCTGGAAGTGAGCATAATAGGTCTCCTTTAACTAAAAATGAATGGTAGCTTGAAAACTGTACAGTAAAATACTGTTATATAGTATAGTGCTGTTATTACACAAAGACCCTGGAACGCTGAAGCCCAAAAATGGACTATTTCAGCCCTCTTCCTAAAATTGGGAGCATTGCATAACAATGCTTGTCACTTACCTGAGAAGGGTCGCACAAAACCATTGACGCGCTTGTACTTACAAACTGAGGACTTGTTGACACCTCTACAGAGCATTCATGCTTCCAGCTGTGCACAGGTGAAACCACGTCAACTACGTTGGATTCTAGTAAGAGTTTATTTAATCAGAACAAAGCATCCCACCACCAGCCGCAATCCCTCCACCCCAGCAACAGCCCGATTTGTTGAGAGTATGTGTGCGTATGAAGACAATAGCTTTAACGTCACATGATCAAGCAAACTGCTGCTAAAGGCATTCATTCCTGTTAGGAAACAAGGGATGACACTACAGATTTAAAAAAAATGAATGATTTAAAGACACTCGTATGAAATCATTTACTACACACTAGAGGCCCATTTTACTTCTGTACTTGTTGATCTTTGGCTGTGTGAATCTGTGTGTTTATGGTCCCAGAGTGTGACCCCTACCTCCATAAGCATGACGAGGCCCATGAGGAAGGAGACCAGGACCACGGCTAACAGGAAGAGCTCCCGGCGGTACTTTCGACGGAACACGGCTGGGTACATGTCAACAATGGCCGTCACAAGGCTCTCCACGCACACAAACTGATGTAGGAGAGGGGAAAAGTCATTAATAGGAATGACTTTTCCCCCTCTCTCTGCAGTCTCTGCAAATCACTAAAGCAATCATGAAAAAGAAAAACCATCAAAGTGGCGGAGCATGTTATCTGAAAATGGTGCACAGCTTTGTACCTGACTGTCAAGCCCTAGAAAAACAATCATGATGAAGAAGAGGGCCGCCCACAAGGGAGACAAGGGCATCATGGACACAGCACGAGGGTAAGCTATGAATGCCAAGCCAGGGCCTGTGCAGAGACAAAGCAAACAACTTAAACTGAACAAACACAAACCAGCATAAGTATCAAAACATATTAGTGTCACTATGGGATTACTGCTACTTTGCTTGATATCAGGCCTCACCAGATTCTGCCACTTCTGAAATGGGAACATTTTGCTCATAAGCCATGAAACCCAGGATGGAGAAGATCGCAAAGCCTGCCATGAAGCTGGTGCCACTGTTCAGAAAGCACAGCGCCAGGCAGTCTCTGCAACAATATGTTAAGTGTCATTTTACTGCGCAGTTAAGCATTAGATTCGGAAAGGCAATTATAAAGTAAGAGGTGATGATGATGATGATGATGATGCTTGAGTTAGTGATTTTAATTGAGTCTACCCACCTTGGCGACCCTCAGCTTCTTCTTCTAAATATTAAGAATTACTTCGAATATAATCTTAAAAAGAAACTTTAGACTATTTAAAGGGAAAATTCACTCAGAATTTTTATTATTTTATTATTATATCAATCTTTTGATGAGGTCTCCTATGGTACTTGCCTCATCTATTCTGGTGGCAGGGTCCGGCGCTGTAAAACTTTGTGCAAGGAATGTGATATGATTTGAGCCAGCCATGCTCCCTTCTGTCCGATGACAGTGACAGTGAGGTGAGTTGCTGGCAATATCTTGAACTTTTCCGTTAGTAAGCGCTGCTGTTTTTGCCGCTGTGAGTTGCTGTTAGCCTCTGTTAGCCAGCATGAGTAAAACTTTCTTTGAAGTGAATCTAACATTGTATAACATAGAAAATAAAATTTAAAAATACTATGTGAAACTTTAATCAAAGTGTTTATCAGAGGGAAAGTGCGATTTTGAGGACGCTGGAGTCTAGCAGTAGCTGGCATGATGTTAGCTTACAACTAGCTGTTTTTGCTGTTTAGCTGGCTTGTTGTCAGCTGTCTGGAGATATCAGGGTCACATGTTTAAGCTGCTGACAATAAGTAATTGAGGAAATATCAAGAATAAATATACATTTTATACATGTTTTAATTTGTTAGAGCACTGACTGCAGAGGAGGAAAAGGATGATGTGTGAATGAGGGAGGAGGGACCGTAATGCTGGAGATGTTGAAGATATACATGTACAAATCTTAAACTGTCATATATAGATTGAAAGACCTATTTGGCATGCTGTGTATGTGGCTGTTTTCTAGCCACCTACATAAAACATGATTTTAAAAATGCCACATAACATGGAAAGTTATTTATCAGTTTCACATGGGAACTTACTTTTTTCACTGCAGACGGAAGTGTGCAACAACTTCAGTGGAGTGGTAATGTTTGCTAGTTGTACAATGTTTTGTTTGGCAAATGTATACAGTAGAAAGAAATTAGTTTGTATGTGAAACGGCTCACACAGTTTTTCAAATGCTTTGGTTGGCTGGTTGATTGGTTGGTTTGAGTGCAACAAAAGTATGTATTTTTAACTTTTAATTTAAAACTGGGCAACTCGCACTAAAAGAATCTAAAACCAAACAAATGTCAAAAATGAGCAACTTATTGGCCTAAATAATCTTGAGAAATGACTTGAATCTATGTAAGCGTGTAATTGAATAAGCACATGGACACTGCATTGCGTACATACCTATAGCAGTTATTATTATATTTATTGTAACTGCCCAGAGCAGTCAGCGACCCCAGACAGATGGCATAGGAGAAGAAGATCTGAGTGCCAGCATCCATCCACACCTAACACAGGAGAGATATGAATATAGAGATATAGAGATTTCAACTGCAGTGCTGTGTGACCAGGAGGATTCATGTGCTACATCTTTGCATAGACATTCAGCCATCACTGACTAAAGCAGGTGGGCAAAAGTGAAATGTCTGTTACTGGATTTGCTCTAGCTGAACATTTATTAACCATGCTTCCATAAATGGCAAACTGAGATGATATTGCACTATTTCAACATGTGATGTTAAACCAACACTTGCCGTGCAACTGTTTTGAAACACCATTGGGCATTTTTTTTGGGAGTTATTTTGGACTTGGTCTGTAAATCTGAAAAACACAATTAAAAAGTTTGCTTATTTTGCCCCAAAATAAGCTAGATTCTTGTAGAAATCCTACTTCTCCCATACATTTTAGTTAAAGATTCTTTTGGTCACTTAAAAAGCCACTTTAAAAGGTCTTGTTCCATAAAAAGGGGGAAAAGCCTGATTTTGTGTGCTTTCAGCTCAGTCCTGGTAGATCTTGTGTTTACAGTTCCAGTGGTTTCTTGACCTTGCATTTAATCCCCGCGGTCCTTGTCTCTTTCATGGAGAGCAGATGGACCCAGCAGAAACAAGTATCCCCCCAACCGAGAGCCATGGGGTACCTGCTCTTGGTTCACGTCACTCTTTGAAAATTTTGTGACTGGTCTAAGGGAGTTTTGTGCAAATGATCTTCATACCTGTGGATCTGCCAGTCGCCCCAAATCAGGGTAAAGGTAGAACTGGATGCCGATTCCAGCGCCAGGAAGGGTGAGTCCTCTGATCAACAGCACAATCAGCATCACGTAGGGGAAGGTCGCAGTGAAGTAGACCACCTATATCGACACACGCATATGTGCAAACAGGAAACATGTCAAAATAATCACCACATGACATCCATCACGTACCCCAGAGCTGCCTCTTAGTCCCCCTCTCACCCACCTTTCCTGTGGATTTCACCCCCTTCCAGATGCAGAAGTAGCACATGACCCAGGCGATGAACAGACACAGGGCCAGGTCCCCATTCAGCGAGCCCATTTGGTCAATGCCTGGGGAAATCCTTAGTGCTCTTCTCCTATTGAAACGGGGAAAAAAGCACACCAGTGACAAACCATCTAAATCATTAAGTCACTATCTGCTTTTCAACGAGGGTGCGACAACTCACTCCCAGAACTCAATGACAGGAGAGGTGGTGTTCAGGTTGATCATTTGGTCAGTTGAGGTGTTTCTCCTCTGAAACTCCACACAGTTTTCTGTAGGGGAAAAACCACATAGAAATTATTTATCATTGCACTATAAGAAGGGAAAAATACATTCTAAGAGGAAACATTCAAGAAGCTTTTTTGTGTTACCTGTATTCCACGTATTGTTGCAGGAAGACCAAGGTAGGTCCCAAGAAAAGGAGAAAGACAGATAGAAAATCCCCCAAGCCAGAACGATGATGTAATAGAAGTTCAGCAGAGTCACTATCACTTGGGTGCCATAGCCAAGACCTGCACAAATGATATTTAAATATACATAACAATATTCACCTTTATAATTAGTATATTCTGAATATCAAAAAAATATGTATGCTTAGGGTTGATGTTGGTCTTCCAAAACACCACAGTGAGAATAATAATGGAGATGAGGAAGAGAGATCATCCGCTTAAATTTGAGACTGAATTTATAATCCTTCTTTTTCACGTACATAGTCGTGAAAGATCAGACACCATCATATCATAAAGACCTCATAGTCCCATATTATCCCAGTAAAGCAGGCTGGTTTGTACTGGAGGCTTACTTGTTATTCGTAGAGTTTCTAAAAGTAGAATGGGAGACAGAGTCTCAGGGTTCAGGAAGCAGACACCCTCTCTACTTTTAAGATTAGGCTTAAAACTTTCTTTGATGAAGCTTATATTGTACTTAGGGCTGGATCAGGTGACCCTCAAACATCTATTAGGTATGCCGTTGTAGGCTCAGGCTGCTGGGGGACTTCCTGTGATTCGCTGACAATTTTCATTTTCAGTCCCTATGAAGCTATTTTTTCCAGATTACTCTCTTCTGTGTCAAAATCTAAGAATGTACATCTCTTTTCTCTTCTTATCACATCCCAGCTGTCTGCAACAGCAGACAGCTGCTCCTCCCTGAACCTGGTTCTGCTGAAAGGAAGTTCTTCTTCTCCACAATCACCAAGTGCTTTCTTATAGAAGGTTTGTGCGTCAGTGGGGGTTGTCTCTCGCTAACACTGGCAGTTCTTTACTTTACAGTACAACGTGCCTTAAGGAGATTCCTATTCTGATACGGCACTATACAGATAAAACCAAATTTACCTGAATCCTCCTTACCTTCAAACAAAGGACTGATCTTCCTCCAGCAGGTAATGCCTCCCTCACTGGTGTACTGGCCCAGTGCTACCTCCAGGAGGAAGACGGGAACACCACAAGTAAACAGGAAGATCAGGTAAGGGATGAGGAATGCACCTGAGTTGAAAAAGAGGAAATGATTAAGGGTTAGAGTTTATACCTTCAGCTGGGGTAACTCTGTTCAAATGCAATGTATTTCTACTGTCTGCACCTTTAATATTGAATCTGATTTGTAATAAAGTACAAAAAAATAAAAAGGAAAGGAGACCACATAAAACCATGAAAGCCCGCAGAGAGGCCGAGGGCATGTGGCTTGTTCAAGTTTTTTGCCTCTCTGCAGAAACAGCTGCTGTGAGCGAGGAGCAACAACAGCTGTCTGACCCCGCTCATTCCCGAACTCTGACCCCGCCACCCCATGGAGGGCGAGAGAGAGAGAAATGGGTATCTAATTTAGCAGTCAAACAAGCATAACATGCAGCCAATGAAGGAAGAGCTGTTTTTCAAACAGATTTTCAGAAACTTTGAATGCAGCTGTTTTTACTTCTATCATCAAATCAATTTAAGGATGAATTTTGCCTTTGAATAAAGTCTGCAACTCACAATAACAAGTTTTGTCTCTCATTAAGTCCATTAGTGAACAGATCAATTTCAGAATAATACTAAGATCTTCAGGTGTTTGCTTAACATACCTTTTGTACAAATTAGTGACGTGCATGAATTAGTTGATGGAAAACTGCAGAGAGGAGCACTCTTTATCTTCCCACTCACCTCCCCCGTTCTTGTAGCACAGATAAGGGAACCGCCACATGTTGCCCAGGCCGATGATGGAGCCGGCGACTGACAGAACGAACTCCAGCTTATTGCTCCACTGACCCCTCTCCTCCATCTTCACTTCAGAGGGTGGCAAGTCGCTGGCATGGCTGGTGTAATTGGCGAGGCCGGCGTTGACAGAGTCTCCTGTACAAAAGATGTACACGAAGATTGCAGTAGGCCATGGAAACTTGATGGCTGACACCCATATCGCCTGAATTGGAAGCCGATGTCTCTGCACACCAAACTGTTCCGACTGTAGAGCGCACAAAGTTCAAATATATGTGCACTTACCTTTCATTGTGGTGCCACTTTGTTAGCAGTGTGGAACTCTTGTGACGAGCTTGAAGCTGAATCTGTAGGTTTCAGTTTGACTGGGGCCAAGGTTTGACTATTTAACATGGCTGGACAGAGAGGTGGGGTTTTGTAATGCTAAACCAAGGCCAGCCTCCACTCTTTCCCTGCATGTGGTCCTTTCCGAGCAAAGTACATCATCCACCATGTCTCTACTGTTAAAATAAGGTGCAATGTAATAGTCCAAGGGGATGACATTTGACCTGTCAGCCTTAACTCATGTTCTTGTTGCAATGCACTTTGGCTACATAGGTAAAAAGAAACAAATATACATGTTTGTTTACATCAACAGACGCATTCTAAAAGTCAAACTAGTTGATGGAAGAAGGTTTTCCACAAATATGGTGCTAAGGTCTGAAAGAAATACATGTGTTGCTATAGACCATTGCTTCTCCTTTCATCTATGTTTAGCATTTTGGTCAAAAAGTCTTCTCAGTGGATGAGTCTGAAGACACAACATACAGCAGGTGGTGGAAGATGTGGCTACATAACAAAACAAAAGTTATGTAATTCTTTGAGTATCCTCGCAGCCCACCGCGGTTGCCCTTTCTTTCTCTCTGATAGAGGTGCCTCACTCAGACGGATGCCAAAAGCAGACGAGGTCAGTTCACACTGGATCTGACCTGTCTGAGTGAGGAGTGGACATCAGCACACCCACCACCCCCACCCTTGCCATAATCCTCTACTCCCCCAACAGAGCTGCGTACAGGTAGTGATACGGTATAAGCTTGACCAGTTAATTTTTCACCGTGATAATCGAGGCCCTGCTTTGAAAATGAAAGTCACAAAGCTGATGTGAGGTTTAAACCAGTTTGAAAAGAAATCAATCAACCACTCAGTGACATCTTGAGGTCACTCCCCCCGCCTTCACAAACAAGAAGTTTAGAAGAGGAGATGGTTGTCGTTTGTGTGCTTCGTCACATGGAGAAAAAAAACAAAAAACAACAACATTGCAATTTGTACTTATTTGACTAGGAAGAATTTATTAAAGGTGAGAAACAAAACAAAACAAAAAGCCACAATCCATTGGTTTAACTGCCTTAAAAGCTATGTACATTATAAATAATTCCACTACAATACAACCATTTGTTTTTCCTAGTCGAGACCTACTTATTGAGATGTTACTGTCTCAAGGGCCTGGCAGAGGGACAGAAGGGGAACTAATGTCCTGGAGCTGGGAACAAATTTGTCTGTTTGCCACTGAATACAACAGCTGGAATAAGTGAGTGTTTGACTGCAGGTAAGTTATTAATGCCTTGTTACTGCTGAACTGAGGACCAGGATGAAGACGGCAGGTTTTTAGGGACCTAAACTGCTGTAGGGGGATTATACAGAGAGGCCACAACATTAAATCCATCTGCCTAATATTTTGTGAGTCCCCTTTGTGACATCAAAACAGGTCTGGCCCTTTGAAGCAAGGTCACAGGACCTCAGAGGGCGTCTTCCGGTTGCGGGCGCCAAGATATTGGCAGCAGATGCAGCGATCGGGCTTATTCTGGTGCATCCTGTGGATGGTCCACTGGACTGACATGTGGGGAGGCCATTTCAACACCTTGCGTGTAATGACGAGCCGTTTCTGAACAGGACCTCTGTCATACAGGAGCAAATTAGACACATTTGGGTGGATGTTAACAGTATCACCCACATGAATACCGATACCAATAGCTTCCCGGCTGAGTGACGCACTGCAACGAGATGATCGAGGTCATTCACTTTACTCGCCTTTGGTTTTTAATGTTGTGGCTGACACATGTAAAGTCTGTTTGCAGATCTCAGCACTCGGAAACAGAGGAACGTTTTCTTGTGCTTGACACTCCCAACAGTTACAGGAACTGTTAACTTGTCTTGAGGTTAAAAAACTAGCCTGGATACTGGGCATCTTGTGAAGTTCTCTGTCATTGGCCCATGTTTTTTTTAAGTGCTAACTGCCCTGCTGAGAATCCTGCTGTTGCTGATGTGATGTCGCTGGGTTTAAGTGAGAAGCCGACGACCAGGAGGCAATCACCGATGACGATGGCACACTCTGCACGCTGCTGCCGCACATTGACGTTGTCAGCACAACGACGCTCTCCTCCGACACCTCCTCGACGCTCATTCCTCCACCGGCGGCCTTCCGGGAGCAGTCCATGCAGATGTAGTCCTCATTCTCGGCCATCTCGCATGACACACCCACACAGACCTGGTGGAACCACTCGTCACAGCCGCCATCACACTGAACCCAGTCGACCTGGGAAATAGGAGAGAAAAGAACAAAAAACCCACGTGATGAATTCAGAAATGTGAGTGAGTGAGACAATGACTTTTTCAAGCAAGACACTAAATTCAAAGATAATGTTTAACAGCACTCAATCACGTCAGTCTGGACAGTGAAACAAATTTGCTTTTTTCACCACGACAATAAATTTGAAAAGAAGCTTTAATTCAACAATTTTAATGAAAATACTGCATTAGCAATTAAAGAAGTCTGTTTCACAGCTGCAGCTAGAAAAAAGTGGTTTTTGCTGTTTTTGCTAAAAATTTGAATTTAAGTAAATTATTATCATTTTATTTTAAAGGTTACCTTCCTTTCAAAGTAGCGACTAACACAGCACTATGCCATCGTTTTGGGCTACAGTCACGAGTATGCCCTGGATAAATCATCAGTTAATCAAAGGACAGGACTGTAGGGCTAATGATTCCTCAGATTTGATTGGCTGCGCAGACTCAAAGGAGAAGAAGACTAGCCACTGGTTAACTTTGTGCAGTCTGCAGTAGTGTTTCTGATCAAGACGACATCAGGTGGCCTTGTTAATATGTTATGTCTAACTCTCTTTGAGGTGTTCCAGTGCGGTTACCAGCTGTTGCTATTCAATAAAAAGGTACCCAATGTTCATTGTGAGAAATGTTTGTTATCCACTCTGGTTTAATAAAACAAACACACATTCAGTGGATGACACCACAGTATTTCCCAGTCTCCTCAGATGGAATCATCAAACTGTCGAGCGTCTCTGTATGCAGACTGATGTTCCGTCTGACACCATGCGAACATCATGACACAATCATGGAGACTTACAGTTTAACACTGCAGTATGTTTGATTTCGTGCAGTCAATATGGGCTTAAGGGAATTTCACAGTCCAGAACGTCAGTAGATACAGAGTCCTGACAAAATCCACATCAAGACTTTGAAAGCTCTGCTCGTGCTTGCTGTACAGCTAATCATATGGCAGCAAATCAACTGCATTTAGGCGTGTAGACAAGGTCAACATGACCTGATGCAGTTCAACTTGAGCATTAGAACAAGGAGAAAAAGGTGATTTAGGTGACTTTGAATGTGACATGGTTGTTGATGGGCTAGGCTGAGTACTTCAGAGACTACTGATCTGGGATTTACCCCACACAACCATCTCTAGGGTGATCTAGAGGATCATCTAAAGAACAGAAAATATCTAGTGAGCAGAAGTTCACTGGGAGAAAATGCCTTGTTGATGCCAGAAGTTAGAGGAGAATGGGCAGACTACTTCAAGCTGAAAGGAAGGCAACAGTAAATAAAACCATGTCCTGACCATGCCACTTAATGACCACCGTATACACACTTTGTATATGGCTTTGTAGATGGCTGCTTCCAGCAGGATTACGCACCATGTCACAAAGCTCAAACCATCGCAAACTACAATCTTGAACATGACAAGGACTCCACCAGTCACCAGATCTCAGTCCTCTAGAACTCATTTAGTGCATGGTGGAACGGGAGATATACACCATGGATGTATAGCTGACAAATCTGCAGCCACTCTTTGATGCTGACAGATCAATATGGACCAAAATCTCTGAGGAATGTTTCCAGCAGCTTGTTGAATCTATGCCAAGATTCAACAATATTGAGAGCTGAGGTGCATCCAACCAGGTACTAATAAAATGTATTTGTAGACATAAAATTCTTCATAATAAACTATATTTCAGTCCTATTTCAAGGGAGTAGATGTGGTCTGCTACCTTGAATCATGTGAGATCAGTTTAGTTTCCTTGCTCCCCAGGTTTGAGTCCACATTTAAACCAGGTGAGCAGGGAATAAACTCTGAGACCACGATGGATCACAATAAAGTAATGACACAAAATAAGATTAAGAATATTCAACAATTTTTCAACATATTATATAATGTTAAGATTGTGTCCATCAAACATCTATGATTTCCCCCTTGTACCCCTTTCAACACACATCTGGATCTGCAATGGTGAAACTCGGTCGCAAGTGCCTTGAGGCGATTGTTGTTGTTGTTGTTGTTGTTATTTGGCACTGTATAAATGAAATTGAACTGAAATGTTAGTTAGTTAGTTATGGAGGACAATGACAGGTGTGCTCACCTTATCTTTACACGGCCTCTGGCAGTTTTTGGCTGCGCATACTGCATTCTCATCATTGGAGTCCTCTGCCCCCGACCAATCATACTTCGAGGGAATGTCAAGAATCTTCTTCTCCTTCCTCTTCTCCATCCCCTCCCTGATGGCCTCTGCCTTTGCGGCCGCTTTCTCTTTCCTCTTTCTCTCCTTCTCCTCTTTGGCCAACCGTTTGGCCAGTTGCTTCATTTCCCGATTCTTTTCCAGGTTGATTTTAAGTTTTTTCTTTTTGGGTTTACCCCCAAGGCCGAGCTCCAGACCCACCCTCTTTAAGTCTTTGGACTTGGGTGGTCGGATATCTCCCATCGCCGAAGTTCCACTGGCAGCTGCAGCAGCCATCAGCATGTGGTGGTGCTCAGCTCTTTCCAATTTGCGTTTCCGCTTCTTCTCGGAATCTTTGAGCTTGATCTTCAGAGGCTTTTCAATCAGAGAGTCGTCAGGCTGGAAAGAAAGGGAAAAAAAAGAGCAAATGAGAGCGATCACTGCCATTTCTTATTCTGTATTTACTGCATACATTGTGTGTAATTACACCATCAGAACAAACAAAAATGATTAATCTCAGCATTAAGTCCCTATCCAGCTGTGCAATCAGGTTGCATAATGGCTGAACTTCCTACCTCCATGACCTGCAGGAATCTCTCCTCAGAGGGTGGGTGAGTGGCCTGCAGGATTCTCCAGATGTGCTGGGTCTCATCCAGGGACACCTCCAGCAGGTCTCCAAGCATCATCAGGTCCTCCAGCTGGGCTTTAGCCTGCGGGGACAGCTCAAGAACAGGTGGCTCAAGGCTCCGAGGTACCAGCGGGGTCTTCCTGGGCTGCTTTCTGGGTGTAGCCAGATCTGAAATGTAAATATTTTGAGTATGAAATGGAAATCTCCCAAGGAGTAGTTAATGTAATTGTTTATTATGCAAATAAATGCCAAGAGGGAACAATGGGTAAACAGACTCAAAGCAAAGGGATTGTATTAAATAAATGCGGCCTCACTTTGAACACAGGACTTGGAGGCTGAGGAGTAAGCGTGCTCGACACAGAAGGAAGGCGTGGCAGCCAGCCACATGTGACTGACCACCTCCTCTGACTTCACGGGAATCTCCTCATCACAGAACAGGTAGGGCTTCACCTCACCAGGGTCCTGGAGCCAAACAGTCATACAACAACAACACAAGAAGTCAAAATAAGGTCCTATGACACCCCAATTTAAATCACACCACTGATGCCTCTCGTACCTTCATGTCATATCCGTAAGTCTCCCTGATGTCTTCGTCTGAATCCGTTTCCTCGTCGTCGTAGTCCACAGAGGGACGCGGTGACGTGGCTCTGCTGAAACCAGCCTGCTGGAAAGTTTGGATATGACCCTGGGAAACACACACAAACACACACGTACTCTTTAAAATTTATTCTCACAGGAAAGGTTTTATCTACTGAACTTATCAAAGAAATAAAAACAAAACAGCAATGATTCTTCAGCTTGTTGTTGAATAAGAACTGTTTTGCCTGATAATTTCCCTAGAGAGTAGATTTAATTTCAGGTTTCAGATCACCAGTCTGAAAACTTTCAGACTGCTAAGCCAATCCACTGGCCTGTTTATCTTTTTACATATTCCTGCCCTCTGCTGGTGAAGTGCACATTTACATCCAAAGCATCAATCTGTATCTCAAAAGAGAATTTCTAACCATGCAAAATTATTAATAATCAAAGTACCTGTAAGTCAGGATTGGCAGCGGCTTTCTGCAGCTCAGCGTTGATGATCTTCTCCGTTTTCTCCCTCGCAGCCTGTTCGACCATACGCTGGCTCAGCACAGACAGCTTCGCCAGGGCCGAGGACAACTCCTCTGTGGCCAGAGCTTGGCGTGCTCGGTCCTGTTAAGAAAGTTTAACCAACATAAGCGCAGGTAATAAGCAGAGACCAAAAGAAAAAACACTGAGAAGCTCGGATGCTACCAGTTAGGCATTGTCATTTATATGCGTACCTGCCAGCTCATTGCCCTCTCAGTCAAACACTGCAATGCTTCTCCTTCTGGCAGACGCACTGGCAGCTTCTGCAGTGAAACTAACAATGACAGAATGGTCTCTAATCTCGGCCTCCGTGATCGCTGGCACAGCGGACACAGGAATTTGGAGTCTTTACTATTGCTCTGCCAATTCACACCAATCTTTTTCTGAGATCCAGTCTTAGGCAGAGGGACGCAAGCTCCGTGGAACCAGTCTTTACAAAGTTCGCACTGCAACATGAAGCCGCTGGCAGTCTTTCGACACAAACAGAACTTGACCTCCTCGATGCGATCTGCCATGGCCATCTTAGCTAAATTTGCAGCTCGGAGTGAATGAATGGACTCCACTTCTTTCTGCTCTTTGGCTTTGAAAGCTGCTACAACAGTAGAAGGGTCCCGCACCTCCTCGTGGTTCTCCTCCAGATCACTCAGGGTGTCTGGGTCAAAGCCGCCCCTCTCCTTTTCCATGAGCTCCTTAACACGCTTTCGTTTGCTCTTGCTGTTGCCGTATACTCCAATGTCCACTCGAGGACTGAGGACCTAAGAGATATTTGTTATAATTATCATACAGACTTTATATTAAAGACATTTAAATGTGTATGCATCTCAGCCACAACTAACATCAAATGTTTCCATGACAGCCCACCTGAAGCAGTGTGTACGTGGAGTTCTTCTTGAGGAACGTGCGAGCAGTCCTCTCCCTCCAGGCTCGAGCTGCAGCTACCTGAGACTCCACCTGAGCTAGCGGATCGAGCCGCACAGGGATGGAGCGGCCCCTGGCCAGCAGGCTCTCCAGCTGATCCAGGTAAGCATAGCTGCTGCCGTTTTGGATGGCCTCCACCTTGGAGGTCCACTCCTTGGCCTTTTGCAGGGCCTCTCGGAGGGCCAAAATATTTGGCAGGTACGCTGGGATGTTACGAGCTTCCAGCACAATGCTCTCAAGCGTCGCCATGCTGTGACGAGGTCTAAGATTAAAACAGCACAAACAAACATGTGAACACTCCGATTTTAAAAGGTAGACTTTTATGGGTAATTTAGATCTCCATTCACATGTGAAACCTTACCTAGCCTGCAGGCAGGCGCGAGCCTTATCCTCCCATCTCTCTGACACGGTGAGGATTTCTTGGAGTTCAGCCATGGCCTTCTCCACGGCATGGTGGGGAGCCAAACCCACCCCAGAGTCGATCAGCCTCTTCATGAGCTCCAAAGTGACGCGGTGGGGCTCAGCAAGGGTGGCACGCACCTGAAATTTGATGATGTTCTCAGTCTCTGTTTTGCTCAATCTTTTGATGTTTATGATTTTAACTCATATCTGTCACTGCAAATATTTAGCTTCCTTTACACTGGCACAGAACTACTTAGAAATCTAAACAGTTCTAACAATATGATAATATTCTACAGAAACAGAGAGCAATACGGTGTTCCCATTTTGGAAATGGTAAAAACCTCATTGACTTAGTCTTAAGTTAACTCCTTTTCATTTCCACTTGGTAACAAAAGTGGAAATCCTTCTGTTTTTGCAAGGACAACAACTCATATCGCCTGATGTGGACTCACCTCATCAAGCCACCGGGCCTGCTGGAGCTCCTGTTTGAGTCTGGGCAGCTCTGGCAGCTCCACATCCAGGCCACTGCCCAGATCCAACAGCGCCTGCAGCTTGGAGGAATCGGGCATCTCATCTGACAGCGCCACCTGGGCCCGTTCATGAAAGTCCTCCACATTCTCCAGTAACTCCTGGCAATACGGGCAGTGACAGAAACATTTAGAGGTAAAGGAAAAGTAGGAAATGTCAGGGAGTGGTTTAAGAGTATTGGTTGAATGAGTGGGAGGGGGGGGGGGAGCAGAGAAAATTACACAAGAGAGGCAAAAACAAAATTTAAAAAACCCCAAAACAAAACAAAACAAAAAAAAAACAACAACTATAATTGGGATCTATGTATCGACATATGGAACTAACTTTGACTTGTCGCGCCTGGCTGATGATGCAGGGTAGCCTGTACAGCTGCTCTACGAACGCTTTCAGCTCATCCACAGTCAATTTGGTCCGACTGCGATTGCTCTCAGAACGCAGGCGGCTGCTACAGATGCACACAGAAAAACAGGGGAGAAAAAAAACAGATTTAGTTCAAAACCACCTACAAAATTAATACTGAAAAGATTTTTTAAAAAACTGATATCAGGTCCCCTAACTTGCGAGTGGTAAATCAGCACAAATCATTGTCCTGACCTGTGCCTCTGCTTGCGGCTGAGCAGCAGCTGGGCTACAGAGGAGCACGTCTCTGCCTCTTTGACCATCTCCCTCAGGCGACGGAACAAAGCGTTCTCAGGATACTTTCTGTCCTCTGCGTCCTCGAGCAAAACTTTGAGTTCAATGAGATCTGTGAGAGAGCGACAGAAAGAAAGAGCAGGAGAAAACAAAGATGAGAAACGATTTAGATATAATAAAGACATAAATAGCTAAATTTAGGGAACAAAATTCTTGTAGTTTATAATGCAATAAAACAGAGACCTTTTTTGTTTTTCTGGTCTGCAGCCAAGGCTTCTGTGACCCTCTTTGCCCAGGTATCATAAGACTGAGCCCGAGTCTTCACGCCATACAGCATGGAGGGGAACTCCTCCAGATCATAGCGATACCTGGAATGGATTGGACAAAAAAAAAAAAAACTGCACATGAAAATTTGTTTTAAGAATTTACTACCAACACAAGCTTGTGCAACTCTTAACATGATTAAAGTTTACGCCATGAATTTAAAAAAAGAAAAAAAAATCCCACCTAAGACACTTGTCGCCAAGAGGACAGTCACAGAGATCTTTCGCGTGGTGTAGACAAACCAGTCGGTCGGGGCTGCAGGAACAGGTCAGCGCAGACAGGAAACAGGTTGTCTTACACTTGTAGCACTGACGCTCATCGTCCGGAACGAGTTCAAAAACCTCCAGCTCGGACGACAGTACCCCCTGTTGGCAATGAGGAAAGCGATGCCCAAATGATCAGAATGGGTTACATTACACATATAACATCCACAAAACAAAAAAGAAAAACATTCACCATTTCCTGGACAGCCTGTCTGAGTTTTGTTTCTTCATCCATCATCTCTTGCATTTCTTTATAGACGGCAGCAGCCAGCTCCACGTCGAGGCTCTCGGGATCTGAGGCCATCTTGCAAAGCAGCTCCTCGTGGGAGAAAACGCAGTACCGGTGGAGACGCCGGTAATGGGCGACACACTGACGGCCCACTGGCAACTGAAGAATGGGTGAAAAACGAGCAAAGTTTTGGCAAAATAATATATATAAAAAATTCAATATTTAAAATAAAAGAGGAGTTTGTATTTTTGCTCCCTCACCCAATCAGCTGTGCAGAAATTAACAGCCTCTGCAAAGTTGTAGCCCTGGTTGAAGCCGCTGTGGTAGGCCCGGGGAAAGGTAACCACAAACTCCCCGGCACACTGATTGGTCCTGTACACCTGAGGAGAGGAATATATAGGTAATAAATAAAGCTCTCCACATGAATATTTAACCAGATCAAATTCCAACCCAGAGTACAGGCTACATACAGGGACACCATGCTCCATGAGGACGTTGGGATTCATGATGGTGACGAGCTGATGAAGGAGGTCAGGCTGGGAGTCAAAAAGCTCTGGAGCTAACTTTTTCATGACAGCCTCTAATTTCTCTGCTGCAGAGGCCGGGACTCCATACCAAGTCTTGGGTTCTCCCCTGAAGAACAGAAGGAAGACATCAGAATGTTGTTTTATATTTAAGGCTTCTATTGTACCATAACTCCACAGAGCAGACATAAACATAAGATCAACTATAAAAGCCCTACTGAAGCAAAGGATTACCACTGACATGCAGAATTTTGTTTTCATCAACACTACTACTTCTCTGCTGCTTCCAAAACTATACTTCATAAACTTGCCAGTGAAGAAAATTGATGGAGTAGCTCCAGTGGTCTTCGATGTGCCAGCAGAAGGAGGAGAAACACATGCCCACGTAGAGCCAGGGTACCTTCATGCCTGAGATGTCCACGTTGATGTGGGTGAGCACAGATTGCTCCAGCACTGGCATGTTGTTCAAGTTCCAGCCTGAGTTTGCATAATCCTAACAGGAAAGGAAAAGAGTGCTTCTATTCAGAGCAAATTTGAAAGTATTAAATAAATAGACTGGAGGCTGGAGTTTGCTAGATGGAACCAATCAATAAAATACTAAATAAGATGATGTGTGCGCAATTAAAAGTCTTTAGCAGAATATATGAGAAAATGAGCTGACAAATGTGCCTTCCCATCAGTGATGGCATTTGGGGGGAAAAAAAGGAAAAGAGCAGAAAAATATTACTTTTAGTTTTTTTTTAAGTTGACTGTCCACTGTACAAGTGTTTGACACACTCTAGGTAACCCCTGTGTTGCTTTTTAATTGGACTGCATACACAGTTTGCTTGAACAATACTGTCTCTTCGTGTTACTTTTCAACTTTTGTCAAGTCAACACATCACCACGTTACGATATTTACACTGTGTAACCATCTTCTCACCTCCTCATCTCCCAGCAGCCTCCTCTTTCCGTCCCTGACAGGGAATCCGCTGCCGACATCCTTGGAGCTGATGTCTGCTCCATACTCTACGATGACATCCTCCTCAATGCTGCTGACCAGACGCCAGAACTCCTTCTCCACCAACTCTGTGGGGACCATCTGAGGAGTGTAAGATGGATCTTATGACATATCCTGTTTTAGATCTTCGCTGAAAGGCTTGAGAGCAGCATCCGTTTAAAATGGTAAATGGCCTGTATTTGTATAGCGCTTTTCCAGTCCCCAAGGACCCCAAAGCGCTTTACACGTTCAGTCATCCACCCATTCACGCACACATTCACACACTGGTGATGGCAAGCTACATTGTAGCCACAGCCACCCTGGGGCGCACTGACAGACACTACTCATTCTAGCTCTACTGAGTAGATTTCACATACATGAACAGGCATGTTGAAGTAGTCAGACTTGAAGTGGTCGGCCATCTCTCCGAAGCTTTGCAGGCTGTACTCCCTCACAGCTTGCTCGAAGCCAAATGCCTCCCTAGGCTTACTGCATTCCTGTGTAGAAGCATGAACAATTCATTAGAGTTGCTGCTGTTGAAGCCACGCCCATATAGAACAAATGTCTCTCTGTTCTATACATTTCTTTCAGTCTTCACCCATATACTTGGTATGATGAATACTATAGTAACTGTAAGAGCACCAATCTTTGACATGAGAAACATTTGTGGTATACCACAGATGGCTCAGGGAGAATAAAAGCACATTCAGCGCCTACCTCAGCAACACACTTAGGGCACCGCCAGTCTCCTTTGGGTACGTCCTGCAGAGGTGGGATCAAGCAGAAGGTGTGGTAGCTGTCATCACAGCCATCACACAGCAGGAGTCGGTCCTCTTCGTCCCCTCGTCCACACACAAGGCAGAGATAAAGGTCGATCTGAGGGTTAGCGCCACATTTTTATTTTATTTTTTTTAAAGGGAAAACAAAACAAAACAAGATGCAAAAATTGTTGTGGTATTGAATAACATGGTGAATGTCGACACTGAACACAATGAAATGATAAAATCACACTCACAAAGTTGACCTCCAGGGTCTCCTTGCGTGGTCTCATCTTGATGGCGAAGGCCTGGGCTTTGAGGTGCCGCTGCTTCTTGTTGAATCCATCATCTAAGTGAATTGGAAAACTACAGTAAGAGGAGTGGCTCTTGGTTTTTGTGTTTAAAAACAAAACATAACAAAAAACAAAGCCCACACAAGTCAATCAAAACTTTTGTTTACCAGCTGATACGATCTCCAAGCCGACCATCTTGGGACTCGCTCCAAAGATTTTAAGGGTTTTTGGCTCCTTGTTTTCCCGCTAGAGAACAACAACAATAACAGCATTAGACTGTGAAACAAAGTGATCCTGCTAAATGTTAAGACATCCTCAGGGGGGGACCATTCCTGACACAGTTAGAAATCTGGATGTGCAGAGGGAATGCCAAAAGTTAACGTGTCAAGCACTTTTTCAAACTTTTAGTTGGGGGGACTAATTGCTCTGCTACAAATGATAACTTCATGACCCATTTGCAACAATGTTATCAAATGTTACATGAAACGCATTAGTAGACAAAAGATAACCAAGAGCTCATGGCATTTTTAATTTTAGGTCAGTGTGGGTTACAAATTCAACTCTGAGTTGATGTCTGAGCAGCTTCACTTTACCTCTGATTTCAGGCGCCTGGAGCGTCTCTCTGGCAGTAGCCGCTCTTTGGTTTGCAATCCATCACCTTCTCCATCTTTATCCTTCTCATCCTCCTCATCGTGCTCCTCTTCCTCTACAGCCTCCTCGCCAACTCCCTCATCTACCTCATCCCCATCATTTCCCTCATCATACAACCTTTGGAGGCCCTAATCAGAGGCAAAATGATCACTGAATAGGTTACTGAAGAAAACCAGGATGTTATTTGGCCCAAAGGCTATTACAAGCTATTAGAAACAGGACATTTATATACAGTATGAAGTGTTTTGGGAGAAACCTCTATAAGTACAATACATATACATGCAATTTAGACAAGAAACCTCAGAGGATCTACTTAAAACACATTAGCTGTAGTTTTCCTCCCAATTATGATACAAATTGCAGTTAAACAGCATTCAGCACCACTCACAGTTAGTGTGGCCCCAGTCTGGAAGAGCTCATAGGGGTAAAGGATCCTCTCATAGTGAGAACGTAGAAGAGACCCGGTGCCTTTTCCATGAGGGTAGCCCATTCGGCTGGCCACCTTGGACCATAATTTTTCTTTACACACCGTCTCAAAGCCGCCCTCGGATGACACAATCTTTAATGCACACAAGGAAAACATTTTTTTTTAGCTCTTACCACTTAATCCATCTAATCATCCAAAATATTTTTTAACATCATATGGTAAAAAAACATTTTTTTTGCGCTGCCAAAGGGTCCTTATTTACAAAAGTTCACTAAAAAAAATAAATCAATTTTTAGGTTAAAAAACAAAAATCTGAACACAAAACAAAAACAAACAAACAAACAAAAAAAAAAAACACATCCATGCTGACTGGTTCCACCTTGCTGAGCTGGTAGAGGTCCAAGAGTTTCCTCTCCACATGAGGGAATCGAATCTTAGATCCCTGCAGCTCCCAAAACTTTGCGATTTGATCCAGAAAGTTGAGCTTTATGCGAGTGAGCGCCTGGAAAAGCAGCAGAGAAAGAGCAAAAGGACAGATTAGAAAAATCATCCATACATAAATACTGTTGAGATCAGTAAAAAATAGTTAATGCAGTCTGATAATGATCATCTGCGCATTTCTAATATATATAAAACAACATTGCAGCTGTCCTGGTGCCCCGAACTGAAACAACACATATCCAAAATTTGACTTTAAGGGCATCCATGACATCAAACGTTGGACACAATTAAAACTAAACTGAAAAAAATAATAATGCAGCTTTTTGTTTTGTTTTAATAACCTTTTCCTAGTCAAAATAAAAACTGCAGTGTTTTTTTTTCCCCTGAGTGAGACTTTTCTTTCTTGGTGTCCACGTCTCCTCAGACCCGACATGGTCTGCCCCCATTCAGGTCCAGTCCAAAAAGGCTACACAGTGCCTGTACCACCTATGACAACTGAGGAAGTTCGGGGTCTCTCCAGTGATCCTCAGGACTTTCTATGCAGGCGCTGTGGAGAGCATCCTCAAACAGAACACTGCATCCTGGTATCGGAACAGCTGTGTTAAGGATCAAAAAGCTCTTCAGAGAGTGATCCATACAGCAGAACGCTGCTGCACGACTGCTCTCCCCTCCCTACAGGACATCTACACCAGGAGATGTTGGTCTAGAGAAGCTCAGATATTGAAGGACCCATCCCAACCAACTGTTCCATCAGGCAGAAGGTTCCACACCATCCGGGCAAGAACAGAGAGATTCAAGATAAGCTTCTATCCCCAAGCCATCCGTGTCCTAAACCAGAACAAGCCGCCCCACTCCCCACCCACAGCATCCATAAGTGACTGAGACAGGACTTATTCTCAACACATCCCAACCTGATTCTTCTCGCCTTCACTACAGCACTAGACACTTTAACGCCCACTCACACAATGGACATTTTTAGATTTTCAATTTAAACATTTCCAGATTGTTTTATTTTATTTTATTCACTTAATGTACATAATTCACTCACTTACTGCATAGAATGCTAATTACTGCATATAATGTGGTCTTTTGTATAATTCACTTAATGTATATAATGTTCTCTCTTTTTGCACAGTCAAGGGTGTCAGGACACATTCCACTGCGTGTTGTACTCATAACTATGCATGTGACAAACAAAGGATCTTGAATCTTAATTATCTATCATACACACAGCCAAAGCAGTAACAATAATGGCTTCAGTCTCATTATAAACATTGACTGGAGTTATTTTATTTATTCATTCATTTGTGGCACACTCACCTCAAGTTCATTCAGCCTTTGCACCCGAGGAGTGAACCGGAAGTTGCGTACATCACAGGCAAACGGAGGCTGCCAGTCCTGATTGACAACAGAAAAGAAATATTACATTCACCAAAACAACCTGAGCAATGAGGAAATCATTGTGACAACACGTGACTAGTTTAAAGTAAAAATAAAAATCTAAATGTATCTGTTGCATGTGTGCATGTGGACGCCATTAGGCCCAATGTCTACCATCGTTCCACTTGAATTTAGCTAGCCACCACTTTAAAACCAAAACACCAGGTGGGAGTGAGGAAAACAGCTACATTTTCTTCGCACTTCCGCCCACAATTTTTCTGAACAACAAACGGAAAGCAGTGTCAAAAATGTTTAATTAAAAACTGAAAAGAAACTGAGCCTCGTTTGACCTCTATTTAGACTAATGGCAACTAGTAGCGTCGCTGCGTTTCGTAAAATCCACGCAGGCCCAAAGTAAGCCAGCTCAAGATCACAAAGAGACAACAAACCAAAAACCTCTGCAGACTTTCAGTGTTATAAAAAATACCTGAGGGGGTCGGATTTTGCAGATGCCCGTCTTCTCTGCAATAGGTCGGATCTTGTTGATGAATCCCAAAGGATCCGAGAAATCCTCCCAACTCGGCTCAAACACCGGGCATTCAGGAGGGGGCACGAACTCCGCAAACGCAGACATATCGGCGTCCGTCCAGTGACACAGTCTTTAAAAAATATATATCAGGAATAAAAGTGCGCAAAGTTGAGCCTCAGGAGTCCATAATTGTGTTAGCTGCAATTGTTTCTTCCTTCTTCTTCTTTAGTGTCCATCGTGATTCTTCCAATCTCCCCAAATAACAAATCACGTCAGTGACAGGAGCATCCCAGGGGCGAAACCTAATGTGGTGTGAAAGGTGAAGGCAGAAAATACAACAAGAACCGAGTCAATGATGCATGTCACTCCTGTATCCGTAAACAGAGGGCCAAACCAGGCCGGGGTATCGCCACCAAATTCTCCCCCTACCTGGGACGGAGGGCAGGGTCAGTCCAAAAACGCCACCATTGCTCCTCTCAAACCAAAGCTTCAGGAGGAAAAAAAATATGCGGTGAAGACTTGGCCGCAGACGATTTGGAAAAGAAGTTTCACAATACCCAACACACAAAAACACTCCGTCTATTATGTTAAATAAGCTAGCATCGCTTCTGCACTACCTGGGCAGTGCATGATTTTTTTCGTGAGGATGCATTTCCAACAAACTTATCTAAGGTTAGCTGTAATGTTCACTAGCTAACGTAATCACGCTAGTGAACTCGTCGATGTCCTCCAAAATAAACTCCAGCCTCTTCGTCCTCCTACTCTGGTGGCACCAGTCAAGCTTGAAAACAACACGGATAAGCCTAGTAACAAGCGTACACTGTTGACTGTTTCCTTCTCTCCGCACATCGGCCCCCATTCATTGAAGCATTTGAGGCAACGGAGAACTAGCACACAGCTAATTTGGTAAGCTAAAAGAAGCTTAGCTACCGCTTCCCGTTGCGCAGCTAACATTGACGTTAGCTGGCACAGTCGGCTGAGAAGAACGGTCCTCCGTGGTTTAAGCAGATTAAATGAAATCGCATATACAAAAGCAATACTCTCTTTGCTTTGTTTTACCGGAGGCAGCTTTCCGTATATTTAAACGTCGTCTATACCTATTGTAGTCGGATTAGCAAACGTGCTAGCTACAACTAGCAAGGAAAGGGAAGAGCTCTTATGGTGCTTTCATGGACACTCGGAAAAAGTTTCACTATTTTGAATTCATTGCTGTTTTTTCATCTAACTTTGATGCTTGCGTGAATAAAATGTATTTGGTAACAAGCGCTAATAAATTCATATTAGTTGTAAAAATCTGCTGGATTGATTGTTGTCACAGTTCTGCATTTAAGCAAAGGTGTTGGAAAAATCAGCAGTACGAATGCGGTTGGCGCTGTCAGTAATGTATCTTCGAGCAGATGTCAGTTAGAGGGGATCTTCTTAATGTGGCACACACTCGGGCTATCAGCACAGCAGCCCCATACGCCTGTTGATCACATATTTTGTTTATACATGCAACGTGTCAGAAGAAATTTGGTTGGAAGGCAGCTTGTTTCAAGCCGTGGGTAAACTGGGTATATAAAAACTCAGCAAAAGATAAAGAATGATTATTTTTAATTGTGCACCTAGTTGATTCCAACAATCCAAATGTCTGTAAATGAGCATGTCTCTTTATTGTGTTAGACACTTTGTTGCTGAAGTTGAACATATCTGCCACTAGTTTACATAGGCCGAGACAGATTAATTTCTAATACAGCATAATTTACTAGAATACAGTAACTGTGTAAATCCTGAGCCACCCCTCATGACTTTATATTGTGCTAAGTGAATAAGGTGCACCAGTTTATAAAAGTATTCATGGCAAAAACAGAGTTTGTATAATTCTTATGAGCTTGAAAGTTGATATTTGGTTTGACCACCATTATACTTCTACACAGGCTGAACTCTCTTATGCAATCTTTATTCTAATCTCTTTAAATAGTGCTCAGGAATAGTTCTCCGGGCTTCTTGAAGAACATTCCAAAGCTTCGGATGTTGGCTGCCTTTGTTCTGTTCTCTGTTCAGATGATCCTGTTTCAATAATGTTGAGGTGTGGGCTCTGCGGTTACAGTGTGTGTTTTTCTATCTAGCTATACTATATTGCCACAGTGTTTGGGATCACTGTCATGTTGAAAAATAAAACTGTTATCATTTGGCTTCATTACAGATGCCATTGCATGGTGGATCAAAATCTGATGGTCCTTTTCTGTGTTCCCCTGAAAATGGTCAGGTTTAAGAAGTGGATTGTATATGTGTGAAAAACAGCCCATGTCAGAAGAAAACTTGGAGAACTATTGTTCAAGACCACTTTAAATTAAATTACAAGAAACTCTGGCTCCTCAGAAGTTAAAATATAAAGAAGTGAAGGCTGTCTCAAGTACATCCAAATATTATAACATAACATGATCCATGTCAATTCTAAACTACTAAATAAATAACAGCTGCAGTGGGATGCACTTTACATAGCATACGGAGTGTTACGTCATCTTCTGAACCAAAAGCTACGTAAAAATCTAAGTTTTAGAATTAGAGTTTGATTTTATCTGTTGGTAACAGTGGCTGAGGTGACTGTATTTGACTTAATACAATATTTTATTGTGTTTTTATTTTAAGAAGGATGAACTACTTAGGCTGGCACAGTTGCTGCAGTGGGCTGTATCGCCCCCTCATAGCATCAGGTCCTGGCTTTAAAACCAGGATTTATGGCTAGCTTTATAGTTTTCTGATAGCGGTTTTCTCAACACACATGCCAAACCCTCTGCACAGTATGGCCCAGTCACCAGCTTGCTGTCAATGACAGAGTTAAGCAGGAGGGATGACAGGTAGGTAAATGATGCCAAAATGTGTGACTGTATTGTAGCAAACAGCTACTTAAGTTTCAAATCTGTGAAACTGACAGTAGGCTACATCACTGGCAGCCTCTGGCTTTTCCTCACAGGAGGCTAGACTGGCAATCGAACAACTAACTAACCAACTCCAGGCAAAAAATCATCAGCTAACTTAACAACATAGGTATTTACCTCTGTTTGGTCAGGACTTTTTTTTCGTTTTTACAAGCGGTTAGTCTTGACCAACAATTAAAAAGTGTCGTCTGTCCGCCTTTTTTCAGGGGGGCACTGTGCTGTATATGTGGGGAAGGGGCTTACTGGTGATGCAGTTGGCAGGTGTGGAGGCAGTGTGCTGTGCTGTGTGCATGTGGGGAGTGGGCTAATTATTACATTTTAATGTGAAGTATGTTTTAAGGTTTGTTTTTAAAACTTTACATTGTAAAGAAAAGACCAACACAATAATCTAGTAGCACTTAGAGACATTGGCATGAAAAAATTCTTACTCGTCTGTGATTCCCCTCAGGCCTGTGGTCAGGTTTTCTCAGCAGGTCAACAAACATTATGGAGAAGAAGCTTTGGTTGGTCAGTTTTTTAAGCTAAACAACATAATAATAAATAGAAGGATACCTTCAAAATCAACGTGGTCAACCTCAATATAGTCAATGTGAAGGTTCACAGGTTTCCACAACAAATATCAGATCAACAAATATTTCAGAAACACTCTGACATGCTAGCAGTAGTATCTAAACTGTATAATAATAATAACTAGAACTCATCTTTTCTGATACCAAAGTCCATTTTAATGTATTTAAACACAATTTTTTTTTCTTTTTGTAGAACCTGTGCATCAAGAACACCTGTATCATTGCGCATGACAAGGTTCACAGTGGACAAAGTCCTCACTCCACCAATGGGGAAACATCATGGATGTCTTGAAGGCCGATGACAGCTTCATGTGAGGATCTTTACCATCTGAATCATGTTTCTCTGATGGAAAAGTACAGCAAAAACACTCCCTGTCAACTATTGGCAGCTTTAATGACTCTACAGTGCACTTCAGAGGCACAGAGCAGCAACTGCACCAACTAGGATCAGGGAAACGGTTTTGTTTTTTGCTTTTTTTTTGTAGTTTGAAGCTCCTAAAAAGTGAGTCATCTGTTAGTCTAGATTATCATGAAGCTGTTAGTTTGGTGTAGCTTAATGACAAACAGAGGTGTTAGTGTGTTGTTGTGTAGTTGCCATTCGATCTAACATCATTTATTGCTGTTTTCAGCATGCTGGTCAATGCCATCCAGAGAGCAGGTATAACTGAGCTTCTGAACCAGCAGGTGGTGTTCACCTTCTTCGCTCTCACCAATGATGCCTTCAATGCACTGCTGCAGGATGAAGGCAACAGGCTGATGCATGAGTTTTATTCAACCACACAGCCTCTCTTTATTCACATTCTTAATTTATCCACATGGACAGTTTCCAGACATGTGTGTAAAGCATCTCTCTTATATACAGCAGCTTACACTGAGAGGTGGCTTGTAGAGATTTCTTAGTGGGGCTATTTTCCTGCTCTTTGGACTGTGTGGTTTTTTTGTTTTGGTTTTTTTTTTTTTTTTTTGGGGGGGGGGGGGGGGGGGGGAGCTGTAAAATAAAGCAGAACAGTGAAACCACACAGCCTCTCATTTGATACCATGTCTCCTGATTCAGCCTCACCTCACGTCTGTCTTGACTAACATCTCTGTATGAAAATAAAATTGAAGAACAATCACATCGTTATGTCTTAGTCTTTCTTACATTTTTACAACAAAAGTTGCTCTGTAATGTTCTCAGATTCTACCTATAACAGTGGTTGTGACTCCATCATTCTAACATTTGGGAATCCTGCATCAACCCCGATGTGATCCAGGTTTGAAACTGAGCTGCTTTCTGCACAGTTTAACGTGAAGGAGTGAACATCCTGTTAAAATGATCTTATTTCAAGACTGAACTTCAACATCAGCCGTGAGCTGTTCAATGAGTGTTTCCCATCAAAATCTAATTTCAGACATAAGCACAAATCAAAACTCATAGTGAGTCTAAATCAAATCAATAATAAGTCACCAATATCATTAGTTTAACTTTTATCAGCTTCATTTCATCTGAAACTTTGGAAACGGTGAGACCAACCTGTTCTTCTACAAACATACTCTTCCTGCCTGACTTCATTAAATTACCAGCATTTATTTGGTTAGTGTGAGTGGACTCTGGAACTTCATGTCAGGGTTAGGGTTGCTCTCTGTGTTTGGCTTCTTTTAAAGCAGAGCAGGTCTGAAGCTGTGGCTCAGGTGTGAGCTGCGGAGGTGAGTGACAGCAGCAGGTAATACAGGACAGGTGCTGCTCACAGCAAGGGACCATGCAGCTCGCGCATGGGAAACCAACCGAACGAAGGTGGAAAAGGTCTATAACTCAAACCTTTCAGCACCGTGCAGAAACGCGAACATCTGACCCAAGGTAACCGAGTCACATGACCCTCAGGCAATGGGGAAATTCAGCAATCACAGCATGAACTTGTTTGTTTCAGACTTATAAGTTCATAAGTTGAACTTAAGTTCCAAGGTGCTCCCTGGTCCGCCGACAAATATAATCTCTTCACAGATTTCTAGTTCTTTCCCTGAATTCCATCACAGTGGGATGCACCTGGAAAACCTACAAAAAGATGCCTGAAACACTTCAACTTTTCCCTTTTGACACAAAGTGGCTCTTCTCCACATTTCTTTGTCCAAGCTCATGAGCCCTTCTCCAAGTCTGAGTACTACGACAAGAGACGTGGAAACCTAATTTCAAAATAAAGACCAACTTTGAGTGAATTTACCTTCAACATTAACAGACATGTTAAGTACATAATAACAAATATCATTTAGTCTTGTTCCACACTTTAGATCCAAATGACACACCCTTGTACTCTAGAAGGACCCTGTCAATATCAAGGCCATCTTATTTTGGATTTCAAAGTAAAAGACCATTTCTAATGTGTGTGTATGTAAATGATGGCGTGAGTGTGTGTACATCTATGGACATCAACGTGATGTTTGCTAAAATGATAACTTATTAATTCATATAGAAAACATGTTTTTTCTGTGAAAAACTAAAATCAACGCCAGAGAGGGTTAAAATAATTTTATGAAAAAGTTCATTCCATAGCAGCTACAGGAATAAAATATTAATAGTAAGACAGCAGGAATAAATAACAAACAGGAGAAATATATACAAAACAAGAAAACGGCACACATGAGAGAAAAGGTCATATGACAGCACAGCATTTTCTACCCACACTTTGAACTGAATAACAAATAACATGTATTTATGAAACTTGTAGACAATGAAAACAAACAAAAATCAGAGTGTAAAATTTAAAAAACTTTTATTGATGTTAACTTTTTTTTTTTTAAAGTTATTAAAAAGAAAACCCCCACAGACGAACCCAACAGGTGTGTTCGGAGAACCGGATTAGCGAGCTCAAAGTTGGTGCGATGATTTGATCTTGGATGTGTCATTTGATCTTGGATGTAGTAAGCGAGGTACGAAGAACGGACCCCTGATGATCCACCAGGACAAACTCAGCAGTGTGTGAGGAAGAGGAGGAGGAAGAGCCAGCAGCAGCCGACAGATGGAGAGAATAGACAGACTGTTCCCTGTTTGTGAAGGACTGCTAGAAAAGTTTAAAAGAACTAATTGTCTGTCCTGAATCAGTCTTATTAGGTCATGTTCAAATAATGTTATCATTCCAGTGTTTTCAGTGTGGGAGAAAGTGATCAGGGCCTTCAAGTTACACACTATGAAAGGCAGCAACAAGTTGTGTGTGTATGTAAATGATGGCGTGAGTGTGTGTACATCTGTGGACATCAACTTGATGTTTGCTAGAATGATAACTTATTAATTCATATAGAAAACAAGTTTTTTCTGTGAAAAACTGAAATCAACGCCAGAGAGGGTTAAAATAATTTTATGAAAAAGTTAATTCCACACCAGTTACAGGAATAAAATATTAATAGTAAGACAGCAGGAATAAATAACAAACAGGAGAAATATATACAAAACAAGAAAACGGCACACATGAGAGAAAAGGTCATATGACAGCACAGCATTTTCTACCCACACTTTGAACTGAATAACAAATAACATGTATTTATGAAACTTGTAGACAATGAAAACAAACAAAAATCAGAGTGTAAAATTCAAAAAACTTTTATTGATGTTAACTTTTTTTTTCTTTAAAGTTATTAAAAAGAAAACCCCAACAGACGAACCCCTCTGAGCAAGCATAGGCGACAGTGGGGAGGAAAAACTCCCTTTTAAGGCCCGAACTCTTCCATGGCATGCATTTTTAATTTCTCTTTGATATTTCAGCATATTGAGACCCAATGAATGTAAAAACAAAGAATCACCAGATTTTTTCTTTTACCCTATTTTTGTTTCTAAGAAAAATGAGAGTCACATATGAAGACATTCGTTTTAAATTTTGATAAAACAGAGGCAGTATAATGTCCTCGTAAGTGGATATCAGGCCCCTGTAGAGCAAAATGGAACATTTTGGTCTAAATAACCCAAAATGTGATGTCCACATATGTGGACGCCAGGTCCTAGGAGGTTAAAGTTATTAAAAAGAAAACCCCAACAGACGAACCCCTCTGAGCAAGCATAGGCGACAGTGGGGAGGAAAAACTCCCTTTTAAGCGGGAGAAACCTCCGGCAGAACCAGGCTCAGTGAGGGGCGGCCATCTGCCGCGGCCGTTCCAAGGGTTTTCTTAAGTATATCATTTAAAACTAACCAATTTAAAGTTTCCAATTTGTTTTCCAGAAATGTTTCATATCAGGATTTCTTTTACATTACATCAGCCTTGTTTTGTTTCCTGGTGAAACAAAACAGTCGGCCTATAGATGAGAAAAACCGATGTATGCAACTTGGTTTCTTCAATAGTTTGGCTGCCTCCTTTATGAAAATTTCAGCAATCATATTTTCGATTATTGGCTGATTTAATTCCAAGGCTAGCAAAACTAATCCTGCATTTTTAAACTCTTTACACAGGGCTTTGAAAATCACCTCATGGAAGTTTTTGAACTTCTCTAAGGGGATTTTATCAATTTTATCCTTGACTTTAGCCCAGATGTTGTTGGTATGCTGGTTGTAGATGTCTGAAACTCTTTCCAGACTGATGACTTTGCCTGATTTTTTTACAGCTTGCTTAACGAGTTCTGCCATACAGTTTTCCACCAAAGACCTGTATTTTTCTTTGTTATCTACAGCCTGCATGGTGGCATGGCGGCCTTTGTCGATTGGAATTCTGGGCTTGACAGTTTTTGTTTTTTTGGGTTTTCGTTCGGAATCGAAACCTAAATTGAAATGAAGGTTGTTGAAGTATAAAATATTCCTATAATCGTTAATGACATTAACGTTACCACTTCCATAATTATGTATTGTGAGGGTCATACTTGGCTCACGGATGTAAATGTCGTTGATGTTACTCCACTCCTGCTGCACCTGTATAAAACTGTTTTGCGTTTCATCCTGGAATGGAATTAAAAAGTTTGCTACGGCATGTCTCCTGACACTGTCTGGGTTAATCCAAGCTCTTCTGCGGGCCATTGTGTTTAATAATCTCTTCCCTTAAAATGTATTCTCTTTGTTAAAGGTTTGAAAATCTGTTACACAGAGCCTATTTAAGAAATCTGGTGCGACATCATCTCTTTGAAGCCTTTGATGCGCCATTTTTAAGGGCAAATCTCAAGCGACAGAGGAGCGAAATCACATACATCGGCTGTATCCCAATTCAGGGTCTGCAGCCTTAAAGGCCGCATTTTAAGGCCGATTACGTCACAGCGACGGGACGACGGCTGTCCCAATTCAAAGGCTGCTCGAAATGCGGCCTTCAAATGCGTCCTTCATTTCCCTGAATTTTAAGGATGTGGCGGTGTAGACTTCATGGCCCAACATATCCCAGGCTTCATAGCGCGGCGGTGGGTGTGGATAATTTTGCCGAAAAAAACAAACGGTGGAAGCGGAGCGGCCAAAGAGTAAACTTTTAAAAGTAAGTACTGAATATTATGTCACTTATTTATGTGCAAATGTTTAATAATGAAGAACATCAAAACATTACTGTTGGCCACATGTCGGCAAAGTTACAAACATTAGTGATGTTTGTACTAATTTGGTTTTAGAGCCTTTACTTTCAAATATACGCCGTTTAATAGTAGACCTTAATCTTACAGAGAACGTGATGATTTTGTGGATAATTAAAGTCAGTCATATATCCACAAACACAACAAGCTGAAAGTCAGTGATGCTGCTCGGTTTACAGTCCTGAATATCACGGCACAAGCAGGATTCACTGCACTGTTAATGTTAGCTATGTTATATTGCTGCCTCTGTTCGGTGGTGTCGAGCCAAACGGACTTTAACGTGTGTTTGAACGAGCTGACGGTTCACTCGTTAAGCTGAAGGAAAGATGCTTTAATTACAGGAGTCACACACGTGTCCACTGTACCACCTGGGAACTCTTCTTGTTTAGCACTCGTAATAACACAAAGACTAAATCCTCCTTCTCTTGTGCTGTTTTGTAGCAGTGTATACACCTGAGACTGTCACCTGTCTGTCTGTCCTGCACTCTCTCTCTTTTTCTTTCTCTCTGATTGTGGAATAAAAGTATGAACATGTATTTATAAGTTACACTTGTGTTTTAATCCTGCAGCTTATCACACATTTGATTTCCATGTGTGACAACTGCAAGTGTCCAGAGTGAGGACAGACTGAGGGACCCACTGCTGCACATCATCTGTGGGGCTTTGCACCCCAGAGGTCCGTTCTTCGTACCTCGCTAAGTAAGTTAGCTGGATTTGATTGTTGATGATTTCGCGTGATCTTGGATCGTTCGGTTCTCCGAAGCTCATCCGGGACTTGCTGTCATAGCAACAGATCCGTAAGCGTAAACCTGCTTGGGAGCAGGCTTACTTTATGTAAACAGGATTAGATCGCGGCCACTCAGGTATGTCCGCTTCAGTTATACGAAAGCAACAGCGATATTTCTCCACTGTTTTTCCATAAATAAATATTATCAATGTAACTAAAGATAATGCAGTATTTGATTCTTTTATTGATGTCATACAGATACATACAGGTCATTTCCTAAAAAAAGGAAAATGTACTATTAATCATTCTATTTCATGTATTTGATTATTTCAGATGTAATTCATATTTTAGAGTAGTAATAGTAAATTACTTCGTGTAATCAAGATGAGAGACCACGGCTATAAAAGCGAAGGTGGATTTGGGAAGTCTGTCGCAGCCATGTCCTGTCCGTTTGTACACGAGCAACCCATTGCGGAAGGTGCAAGATTGATAAGGAGAGTTTTCAGAATTCAGCGTATATTGCGGGATAGACAGGATCCTTTAGCTCAGCGCGACAGTGTGCTCATAGAGAGATATCGATTTTCCCGTGAGGGTATTATTTACAAACAAACAGATTATTTCAGGGTCTCTTTTCAAGAGACTAAAAGCAATATAAGTAATAAATATTACCATTCTGTAGAATATTCTTATATTTCACTTTTACTTGTTCCCATGTTCTAGTGGGTCCTGTTGTGGCTCTAATGTGAAAGAGGATATAATGTAATATAATATAATAAATTACTTACGAGTTTAATTTGTCAGCAACTTTCTGCCAGCCCTCTCTCCTTGCTTTTGCAGCCTTTGCAGTGTTCCCTTGCGTTTTAATTAAACTCCGAAACTCCTGAAATCCCTCAATCAAGAGTTCTTGCTCTGCTGCCGTAAAATACTAAGCGCGCTCCTTCGACATCTTCGCCGACCAATCACAGGGTTGCCGATCAATGTTTCTACTATCGATGCGTAGCCCCTTTTAAGCCACCCAGTGATCTCACATTACTTCATCCAGCTATACTAATCGTCAACAACAGGTGTGTTCGGAGAACCGGATTAGCGAGCTCAAAGTTGGCGCGATGATTTGATCTTGGATGTGTCATTTGATCTTGGATGTAGTAAGCGAGGTACGAAGAACGGACCCCTGATGATCCACCAGGACAAACTCAGCAGTGTGTGAGGAAGAGGAGGAGGAAGAGCCAGCAGCAGCCGACAGATGGAGAGAATAGACAGACTGTTCCCTGTTTGTGAAGGACTGCTAGAAAAGTTTAAAAGAAATGCAAAACACTGGGCGCGAATAACGTTACAGGTGGATCAATTCTTGTGAAGGATATGGCTGCAGGAGACAAGTCCGTTCTGAGTTACTCAGAGAACTTGCTAACCGCTTAGATTGTACGTCTTCACCTCAGTCTGAGAGAGTATTGCAGCAGTGTACTGGAGATGAAGCGGTCCCTGGTCCAAGTTCTCATCACAACCGCACAGTGTTAACGTTAGCAAATGCTAACGCTTTCACAGCTAGCTCCACTCCACGAAACGCTGTTCAGGGTAAGTAACGATATGTTATTACTGCTCAGTTAGTCTGTCTGTCTGCCAAAAATGAGCTTTTTAATCAGTTCAGTCACAGATTTTTTTAATACTGTTTTTATCATAGTAAAGAATTCCATAAATTAGGTAAGAGAAAATAATTGTCTTCTGGGTTAATGTCTGTATTACTATTTACATTGTTGTAGGTAATAGTTATTCATGACTGTTTTAAAGTGGCTTATCTTCTCTGCTAATATGGAAGACAAGTAATCTATGTGAAAGAAAAGAAAGCAATTTTAGTTCAACGTAGTGATTTTGTAAGTGGGTATAATTTGAAAATGCTTTTACTAGTACAGTGGATGTTCTTTAAATATTTAACATTTAAAGTGTGTGTAACTTTACGGAAGCCAACTTCAGTTTTGGTTTGGTCTCACCGTTGTAGGTCATAACACGAACAAGTCGTCAAGTTAAGCAGCTGAGGAAAGGGCTTAAGGAGACCATGGTATGGCCGCTTCTGACAGAAAGATCAGACATCATTCCTCTTTTCTTACCAAGGGAATCAGAGACTGCTCCCTGTTGTGAGGTAAGGTCAGGTCACATCTTTTAACATCTGAATAGTAAAGGTATTTGGTTAATTTATGAAGGATGCACATTAATTGTTGACACAAAACACCAATATGCTATTTTGTATGCTTGGGTTAGTTGAACAGCTGGGTTACATTTAATAAAAATACACCTAATGTTGCTGACGCTCTTAAGACCACAAGATAAGTAAAGCTATAAAATGACTGTGGCCTGCCACAGAAGATGAAGATGAGGAGGAATAGGAAGAGGAATGCTCTCGAGGATAAATGCAGAGTGGCAGGCTACCTTCGGTCCTTGATTGAAAATGGTAAGTCTGCTGCGATAGGTATTTTGCCATTGGTTTTCTCTGATTATACTTTGGTAAATTACATACAGTCCAGTGATCTTGGGTCATTAACAAAGTACACTATAGTATAATTTTGTTTTGTTATTTGCTCCATACTGCCTCCATGCAATACATAAAAAAACAGAGTGGTGGCATTATCAGTTGCACTATAATTGTATGTAGACTACTTTTAGCTTTGTTAACATAAAAATATCTATAACAGCTACAACAGCAATTTGAGTGGGGCAAAAATGTCTGTTGCCCTGTATGCAAGTGGTCATCTTTTATGGTATTTCTCCATAAAGGATTCAAAATAATGAATATAGGATGTCATTATAGTTTAAAACAATCTTCTGTTGCAGCATCTTGTGCACAACGAAAAGCCCTCATCAAGTTTTGGACAGGATGGGAAGTCTTGCCGAGAGAAATGACTGTGGAAGTGGTCAACAGCAGTCTTCCAAAGTCTTCCACCTGTTTTGAAGTTCTACGTCTTCCTGCACACTACTGTACCTATGAGTCATTTCTAATGGACATTCAGGTGTGTCTCAACTCTACTGACTCAGGTTTTGGTCTGGTTTAGGATTGATTCCATAACCACATGGTAAGATTAGACCATTTCTTCTTTCTTGCATCACATTACTGTATTCAGTGTTCAAAGAAACGGACAATCTAGCGAGTTCTAGTTCCTTTTAATACACTTGACAGTGAAAAATGCACAGTACAGGTGAGCATTTATGGTTTGTTTTAATATAAACTGACAAAGAGTTCAGATATCAAAATCAGTTCACTGTACATTATAAATTACACAGTATGTTTTGTTTATACTCGCTACTGGTACAAAAAAAATTTCTAGAAAAAATTATTTGAATTAAGATGTTACACTACTGTACTGTGTTCATTGTATTAAATCTGCTCAGAGTTGACATGTACTGTACATCCAACCAAGAAATGAATATCATTAAAGTGACAGCTGTATAAAACAAATCCTGTTTTATAGCCACTCACTGTTTTGTTGAAAATGAAATTGGTTATGCTGTTTTGAGTCAGTATTAGCTACAAAGCCATAGATGTAGAAATTTAAAAAAAATCCTCCTGACATAGAAACTGATTAAATGTGATAGTGTCTTTCTACAAGTGATTTTGAAGTATGGTTATGCAAGAAATAGGGTGTGGACATATTGCACCTGCTTACTTTGAAGAGTTAAGGTGTGGTATCAAACATAAGTTTGAGTGACTGAACAGTTTCACAGTAGGTATCCAAAGCTTGACTGAGTGAAACGTTGTTGTTTGGTAGCACAGCAGGGTCTCGTTCATTCAGTGCACGTGAGAGCTGAATCTCAGGAATGGTGATCTCATTTGATGGGCGGTGATTATGTGGTCCTTTCCAGTCCACACCATAATCCTCATCAACCTGAAAGAGCATGCACATGTCTTAAATCTAAACTGAAGAGGTGTTTCCTGCAGCTGTTCCTAGATGGACTTATTGAGTCTGCCAGGGCCTATGTGAGTTGCTTAGGCATTGGCTACCACCTAATTATTCATTCACCCATTCTAGGTCAGGATTGGTTCACTTCAGGTATAACAAATTTACCTTTGTTTAAAGTATTGCCATCTATACCTGACAGATGGGATAAAAGGAGAGAATGGCTTGGGAGACACTTCTAATTACAGGAAAAAAAATGTTGGTACACCAACTTGCACAGTAGAAATAAACTCATCTCCACTACAGATAGCAGAGTTTTACATACAAGAACAAATATGGATCAAATAGTCATGTACCTGTGACAAATCTTGTCCCTCCTTTCTGTGCAGCAACCAGAGGTGCAGGGGTGAATGGTTGTTTGCTTTTCTGAGTCCCTGCTGATTCCATGCTTCCTGGAATGACTGAAGATGATGTTGAATGTGATGCAAAAAGCATCTGTGCAGAGCAAACAAGTGAATTTTTTCACCAGGGTTGAGCAGTCCTTGAATCTCCAGCTGGGTGAAGATGTTTTCATATACATCCCTCCACAGGCGCTCAATGCTGATTTCCATCTATATGCCAAAGGTGATTTGCTGCTGGTACACTGTACTGAAAACGCCTTGCAGTCTTAATAGATAACCGTCGCATCTTGACCCCTTCTGGATTGACTCGTCTCATTGAATCCATCAGTCGAAATCCTGATTAACAAACAGATCATGTCTTAGTACTAACAACTACAAAAAGACTGTATTGTAAACACTGTAATGCATATGGGACAGATCATCATTGCTTAAGGTAAGTATCCAGGTGCTGTACAGATTTAGTGAGGAGAGAGAATAGTTTACAGACTGGTTCAAACAGGAACATAACTGCATAACAGTGATAAGAACATGCTAGTCATTTTTGATGGCTACATTAAAATATCACATTATGGCCACACTGACACATGCTTTCCAGGCCGGAAACTGGTGTTTGGATATTTTAACAGTATCAGCTTACTTTGAATGTGTATGCCTCTGGATCGTAGATGTCCCATCATCATTCTGCAGTCGGCATTTGGGTGATGATGCTGAATGTCCAGCACTTTTGAATCCAAATCCACATCTCCAATAGAAGAATTCCTATCAGATTTTCTGCACATTTTTTCATGTAACAGCAAATCTCAACAAAATTTTCCAATTAATACTGAAAGAACCAAGGATGTAAATGTATTCTTGTTTTAGCTTTACTGAAGAC
This sequence comes from Pelmatolapia mariae, assembly GCF_036321145.2. Classification (NCBI taxonomy): domain Eukaryota; kingdom Metazoa; phylum Chordata; class Actinopteri; order Cichliformes; family Cichlidae; genus Pelmatolapia; species Pelmatolapia mariae. The sequence continues at coordinate 6,338,768 of NC_086242.1, forward strand.
ACCAGAGAAAGTATGATATTTATAACGCTGCTGAAATAGACAAACCCATTTCAATAAACTCGCTATTTAACATCAACTTTGTTATGTGTTATCAGAGAACAATCAGCTGCAAACAGCAATGAAACATTCAACTATGTACTATTTAAAGCACTAATGACCCTGCTGTCTACCAAGATGTGATAAGTAAGTAGATTGTGGAAAGCTGGTGGGTCTACTCTCTGTGTAAAAGGTTCCTACAGGCTCCACTGCCCCCAGTCTCTGAGTTAACACACTAACAGCTAACACTCCGCCGGCTAAACGGTGATGGAGCACCTCTTCAACCTGAGCCTGAGGCTGGGAAGAGTCCCACAGCTCTGGAAAACCTCCTGTGTTGTACCAGTGCCAAAGACTTCACGCCCCAAGGACCTCAACAGCTACAGGCCGGTGGCTCTGACATCCCACCTGATGAAGACCCTGGAGCGGCTGGTCCTGGCTCAGTTTCGGCGCCTTGTGAGCTCATCACTGGACCCACTTCAGTTTGCCTACCAGCCTGGCATTGGAGCGGATGATGCCGTCATTCACCTCCTACATCGCTCCCTCGCTCACCTGGAGACCGCTGGAAGCACTGTGAGAATCATGTTCTTTGATTTCTCCAGTGCCTTCAACACTATTCTTCCCTCGGTTCTGAAGGACAAGCTGGAGAACTCAGGAGTGGACCATCACCTCACTACCTGGATTTTGGACTACCTCACCGACCGACCACAGTATGTGAGGACTCAGGGCTGTGTGTCGGACAGGGTCGTCTGCAGTACGGGGGCCCCACAGGGAACGGTTCTGGCTCCGTTCCTCTTCACCATCTACACTGCAGACTTCTCCCACAACTCCACCCAGTGCTTCCTGCAGAAGTTCTCTGATGACTCTGCTATAGTCGGCCTCATCACTGATGGGGACGACAAGGAGTACAGAGGACTGACTCAGGACTTTGTGGACTGGTGCCAGCTGAACTACCTCCAGATCAATGCCAGTAAAACAAAGGAGCTGGTGGTAGACTTCTGCAGGCACAAACATCCTCCACTGCAACCACTGAACATCCAAGGTATGGACATTGAGACTGTGGACAGCTACAGGTACCTTGGTGTTCATCTGAACAGCAAACTGGACTGGACTCATAACTCAGACGCCCTCTACAGGAAAGGGCAGAGCAGGCTGTACCTGCTGCGGAGACTCAGGTCGTTTGGAGTGGAGGGCCCACTCCTGAAGACCTTCTATGACTCTGTGGTGGCCTCAGCCATCTTTTACGGTGTGGTCTGCTGGGGCGGCAGCATCTCTTCTGGGGACAGGAAGAGACTGAACAGGCTGATCCGAAGGGCCAGCTCTGTTCTAGGATGCCCTCTGGACCCAGTGGAGGTGGTGAGTGACAGGAGAATGATGGCTAAGCTGTCATCCCTGCTGGACAACATCTCCCACCCCATGCATGAGACTGTGACAGCACTGAGCAGCTCCTTCAGTGGGAGACTGCGGCACCCACGGTGTGGGACGGAGAGATTTCGCAGGTCTTTCCTCCCCACTGCTGTCAGACTCCACAACAAAGACTTTAACTGATCATACACACACATCCACAAATGTGCAATAACACTAATGTGCAATAATCTTTTCTGGCATCGTTGTATTTTTACTCAGTTGTATATAGCATTTTTATCTTATTGTATATTTTATTCTATTTTATTCTAGTGTATATAGTATTCTATTTTATTCTATTCTGTACAGTTGTGTACTGTATTTATTCTTATTTTATTTTATTCTAATTTTTGCTTCATAACTTTTGCACTGTCCACTTCCTGCTGTGACAAAACAAATTTCCCACGTGTGGGACTAATAAAGGTTATCTTATCTTATCTTATCTTATCTTATCTTAAACGTGTCTCAACGCCGAGATGGCGCCGATAGCTTTAGCCGTAGCTGCCCCACTTAGACAGTAACAACAACAACAAAAAGTAAGCGATAATATTTCATTGTCAAACGTCATAATTAAGGTCAACATCTAAACAATGCTATGTACAGAATAACACAGGTGTTCAATTACAGCATAAACTTACTTTAGACCTTCCTCCGTCAATTTCCTCCTAATTGTGCTCGGAGACACAGAAAACATATCGGCAATTACCCCGATGGTTATCCCAGACAGCACTAAAGTCCTGAGTGCTGCACCGGGATTTCAAGACGTGGACGACCAACATTTGAAGACAGGTTCTTCCTCGGCGTATTCCAAACGAACACGGTGCTGAACTGATCTTAAACCTTCGACAATGTTGTCATCGATGCTAACATCTTGAAGAGCAATTATCATCCTAAGCATTTCAGAAACATCATCTAAACGACTCAAACAGTATCTACAGGTAAATGATCCCTCTCTATCTGATTTGCTTAAATGAGCAGAACTGACTGAAGTTCACACCAGTCCGCCATCCACCGCGGTCAAGTGAGCCGTCATTTGTGAGCCGCGGTCAAGCCAGCCGCTTCTTCTCCGCCGCATAAATTTCCTTGCGCTTTTACACCACTCTTTACGGTAGCGCCTTTTCGCTTTATATCCCGATTGAAAGCCTAGACCCGCGCGCACGTGCACGCGCGCGAACACTCACACGTGCACGTGCGCACACATATTGCAGTGGAACAGCCCAATACAACCATCGTGACAGTCTGGTTGTATATTCAAAAATTCATTAAAAATCATTGTTAATAGTTGATGTCCAACTTTCAACACATCCCTCCTCTGGGACACCTACTGTACCTCTGTGCCAAGTTTCATACATATTTACTGTAGAATTCCTCAGATATTAAAGGACATTTATATTCAATTCAATACAGTCAATACACTACAATTGTGTAATTTTCAAAAATTCATTAAAAATCATCCTTAGTAGTTGAGGTCCAACTTTCAACACATCCCTCCTCTTGGACACCTACTGTACCTCTGGGCCAAGTTTCATACATATTTACTGTAGAATTCCTCAGATATTAAAGGACATTTATATTCAATGCAATAAAATCAATACACTACAATTATGTAATTTTCAAAAATTCATTAAAAATCATCCTTAGTAGTTGAGGTCAACCTTTCAACACATCCCTCCTCTGGGACACCTACTGTACCTCTGTGCCAAGTTTCATACATATTTACTGTAGAATTCCTCAGATATTAAAGCAAACTTGTATTCAATGCAATACAGTCAATACAATTATGTCAATTTCAAAAATTCATTAAAAATCATCCTTAGTAGTTGAGGTCCAACTTTCAACACATCCCTCCTCTGGGACACCTACTGTACCTCTGTGCCAAGTTTCATACATATTTACTGTAGAATTCCTCAGATATTAAAGCAAACTTGTATTCAATGCAATACAGTCAATACAATTATGTCAATTTCAAAAATTCATTAAAAATCATTGTTAATAGTTGATGTCCAACTTTCAACGCATCCCTCCTCTGGGACACCTACTGTACCTCTGGGCCAAGTTTCATACATATTTACTGTAGAATTCCTCAGATATTAAAGGACATTTATATTCAATTCAATACAGTCAATACACTACAATTGTGTAATTTTCAAAAATTCATTAAAAATCATCCTTAGTAGTTGATGTCCAACTTTCAACACATCCCTCCTCTTGGACACCTACTGTACCTCTGGGCCAAGTTTCATACATATTTACTGTAGAATTCCTCAGATATTAAAGCAAACTTGTATTCAATGCAATAAAATCAATACACTACAATTATGTCAATTTCAAAAATTCATTAAAAATCATCCTTAGTAGTTGAGGTCAACCTTTCAACACATCCCTCCTCTGGGACACCCACTGTACCTCTGGGCCAAGTTTCATACATATTTACTGTAGAATTCCTCAGATATTAAAGGACATTTATATTCAATTCAATAAAGTCAATACACTACAATTATGTAATTTTCAAAAATTCATTAAAAATCATCCTTAATAGTTGAGGTCCCACTTTCAATGCATCCCTCCTCTGGGACACCTACTGTACCTCTGGTCCAGGTTTCATCTAAATCCGCTGCATCAATAATTGTTTAATATTGATGGATCAAAAGTGTTGCTGAGAGAGTCATGATAGGGACTATAAAGAGACAGCATATTTCAGCCATATTTGCTTGTCTTCACTGACTCGCTTTGAAATCCAGATTTTAATTTTGGAATATTAGGCGTACTTGTGGTTCCTATAGAATTTTAAGGTTGAATGGGAATCATAGTCTTCATCTCTCAGGCCTCTCTTCTGTGGATGCAGCTCACATCATTCTGTACAATACGATAATTTTTAATTCTACAGCTGTTTGTAACCTGCATAGTTCACATTTCTGTATAGCTGTATATCTCATATTTCTGTATAGTTTTTTTATTTCATATTCTGTATAGTTTTTCATATTTATACCCTGTTCATAGCCTGTACATAGCTTGTACTCACTACAGCCTGTACATACTTATAGTTATAGCATATTCATAACATACCTTCATACCGTGTACATTGTATCACACCATAATAGAACCATTTCTGTAATATACTTACATACCTATATTATTGTAATATATCTATATCATGGCTAAAGCACTTCTGGATGGATGCAAACTGCATTTCATTTCCTTGTACCTGTGACATGTGCAATGACAATTAAGTTGAATTCTATTCTATTCTATTGTATTCTATTCTATTCTGTATTAATTCAGAAGACAAACACCCATATCTGCTTTTCAGATTACCATTAAAACCTTCAGTTTTAATGCTGAAATAATACAGTTAGAGTGGATCAGGTGACCCTGAATCTTCCCTTATTTGTGCTGCAATAAGCCTAGGTTCTTGCGGGCTTCCCATGATGTATGAATTTTTTCCTTCTTTGCTCGTTCTGTGTTTATACACCTCTCTGCATTTAATCATTAGTTAGTATCTCTTGCACAGTGTATATGTTGTCCTGTCTCCTTTTCATCAACCTTAGCCAGTCACAGTAGATGGCTGTCTCTCCTTGAGCCTGTTTCTGCCAGATGTTTCTATCTCTTCAAATGGAGTTTTTCCTTCCCACTCTCACTAAATGTTAGCTCATATTGGGTAATTAAATTGTTGTTGTTTTCTTTGTATTATTGTTGTGTTTTTACCCAGCAACATAAAGTGTCTTTAGGCGACTGCTGTTGTGATTTGGTGCTAAATACATAACATTTAACTGCTAACACCGGAATTAATTAAATTGTATAAATTCAAATTATATATTCATTGTGATATACTCCTTGTCTTTTGAAATACTTTATTTTCTGTTTTTGGACACCTTTTAAAACAACATTCAGTATTACAGGAACAGAAGCTCTTCTATTTCATGAACTACCAAACTTACTGGTAGTAACGCACACTGCAACTGGGAAACACCAGGGAACATTTAATTAAGGCACAATACACAATATATAGGTGAATTGATTTTGCCTCTTCACCACATATGACACTGGATAATGTAGCTCCTGTGAAAAATAATGCCTCAAATCAGAAGTACTTGACCCCGTGGTATAATTCTCAAACACGTAGCCTAAAGCAGATAACTCGTTTGTGTGTGTTTGATCAGTTGAAGTCTTTGTTGTGGAGTCTGACAGCAGTAGGGAGGAAAGACCTGCAAAATCTCTCTGTCCCACACCGTGGGTGCCGCAGCCTGCCACTGAAGGAGCTGTTCAGTGCTGTTAGAGTTTCCTGCATGGGGTGGGAGGGATGAAAGCTTAGCCACCATTCTCCTGTCACTCACCACTTCCACTGGGTCCAGAGGGCATTCTAGAATAGAGCTGGCCCTTCGGATCAGCCTGTTCAGTCTCTTCCTGTCCCCATGCAGAGATGCTGCCGCCCCAGCAGACCACACCATAAAAGATGGCTGCAAAACATGCTGTAGGTATTACAGGTACTGTGCTGCAGTGGTTTGTATCATATCTATCTAATAGACTCCAATTTGTTCATGTAAATGGAGTCTTCTTCACATGCTGAGGTTAATTATGGAGTTCTACAGGGTTCAGTGCTAGGACCAATTCTGTTTACATTATACATGCTTCCCCTAGGTAGCATCATTAGAAGACATAGTATACATAGTATACATTTTCACTGCTATGCAGATGACACCCAGCTCTACCCATGAAGCCAGATAACAAACACCATTTAGTTAAACTGCAGGAATGTCTTAAAGACATAAAGACCTGGATGGCCGCTAACTTTCTGCTCCTTAATTCAGATAAAACTGAGGTTATTGTACTCGGCCCTGAAAATCTTAGAAATATGGTATCTAACCAGATTCTTACTCTGGATGGCATTACCTTGGCCTCCAGTAATTTTGTGAGGAACCTTGGAGTCATTTTTGACCAGGACATGTCCTTCAATGCACATATTAAACAAATATGTAAGACTGCTTTTTTCCATTTGTGCAATATCTCTTAAATTAGAAATATCCTGTCTCAGAGTGATGCTGAAAAAATAGTTCATGCATTTATTACTTCCAGGCTGGACTACTGTAATTCATTATTATCAGGAAGTCCTAAAAACTCCCTGAAAAGCCTTCAGTTAATCCAAAATGCTGCAGCAAGAGTCCTGACAGGGACTAGAAAGAGAGAGCATATTTCTCCTATAATGGCTTCAGTTCATCGGCTCCCTGTTAAATCCAGAATTGAATTCAAAATACAAGGTCTTAAATAATCAGGCACCATCTTATCTTAATGACCTTGTAGTACCATATCACCCTATTAGAGCACTTCGCTCTCGCTCTGCAGGCTTACTTGTTGTTCCTAGAGTATTTAAAAGTAGAATGGGAGGCAGAGCCTTCAGTTTTCAGGCCCCTCTTCTGTGGAACCAGCTTCCAGTTTGGATTCAGGAGACAGACACTATCTCTACTTTTAAGATTAGGCTTAAAACTTTCCTTTTTGCTAAAGCATATAGTTAGGGCTGGACCAGGTGACCCTGAATCCTCCCTTAGTTATGCTGTAATAGACATAGGCTGCCGGGGATTCCCATGATGCACTGAAGTTTTCCTTTTCAGTCACCTTTCTCCCTCACTATGTGTTAATAGACCTCTCTGCACTGAATCATACTTGTTATAATCTCTGGCTCTCTTCCATAGCATGTCTTTTATCCTGTCTTCCTTCTCTCTTACCCCAACTGGTCGCAGCAGATGGCTCTGAGCCTGGTTCTGCCGGAAGTTTCTTCATGTTAAAGGGGAGTTTTTCCTTAACACTGTCGCTAAAGTGCTTGCTTATATGGAAAAATATGTTTGTGTTTTTCTCTGTATGTATAATTGTAAAATCAAACTTACAATATAAAGCGCCTTGAGGTGACTGTTGTTGTGATTTGGCGCTGTATAAATAGAATAGAATAGAATAGAATAGAATAGAATAGAATAGAATAATGTACTTCAGACCGGGAGATTGGCAAAATGTATAAATAGGATGGTGATTAGGGTAATTGGAGACAGTTGCGTAACACAGCAGGGATACATTGGGAATAAGAAGACAGTGGAAGTAAGACTCAACACAAGAAAGAGGCAAGAGGCCACCAAACTAAAACCCAGACTAAGACACACGAGCTTGACACAGACAAAACCATAAACAGACATGAAGACAAGACTGGAGTATTTTCACAAGTGTTCCATCCACTTGTGGAACGCTGAAGAAGAACTACACTGAAAAGCAATATGGAACTGAAAACAAAAGAATACATAATGTATACATATCACCAAATAATCCAGGACTCACAAACAATGATATGATGAACAGAACTATAAAGAACAAAACTGAGAAATGCTCGGTAAACTGACCAGGGACTATGTCATCATGTCATTTTTTAATATCATAGTTAATGTGTCCTGATTTGTAGATAGTGCCATCTTACAAATACCAGGAAATCCAACTGGGTGACAAGCCAGAGTTGTTTGCCCACACACCCACTGACTAGAAAAAGGGTCCAGGACTCTTCAAGCTGGGATACAGGCATAAAAGAAAAAGATTTAAACAGATAGAAAGTCATCAGGAAGCCATTGCCTATTGTTGCTGCTGCTGTCAGACTTTTTAATTCATCCACTTGTGTCAGACACATATTGAACAGGAATAAACATGACTCACTGCACTCTCTCAGTTTGTATACCACAATGTTTGCTTAGACACCTGTATGCTTATATTGTTTATTATATCCCAGAAACATTAATGTTAAAACTTGTGTTCCTATGTCTATATATAAGTTTATTTTCATATCTCTATATTAATCTATTTATAGCTCCATTCCCTCACTTCATTTTATACAATTGCTTTGTTCCTGCATGAGAGCAATTTAAAGTGGTTTCACACACAGTGCCTCCAGATGAATACAGAGTAGTTTTGGACAGCAGAGGCTGGAGAATGGTATTGCTCTCTGTGTGAAAAATAACTACTTATTTGAAATGAAGATGAATGTATGTTGTCAAGGCAAAAAAAAGTTTTTTCTTTTAAACAGTACATTGCATAATGACTGAAAATGCAACATACTGTTTATAGGGCGATCATGGCTCAAGAGTTGGCAGTTCGTCTTGTAATTGGAAGGTTGCCGGTTCGAGTCCCAGCTCCCACAGTCTCGGTCGTTGTGTCCTTGGGCAAGACACTTCACCTATTGGTGATGGCCAGAGGGGCCGATGGCGCGATATGGCAGTCTTACTTCTGTCAGTCTGCCCCAGGGCAGCTGTGGCTACAACTGTAGCTTGCCTCCACCCGTGTGTGAATGAATAGTGGAATTGTAAAGCGCTTTGAGGGTCTCGAAAAGCGCTATATAAATGCAATCCATTATTATTATAAGATAGGGGAAACCTGCAGTCAGCTGAGACCGCAGAAGTCACTTGGATGAGTGACGAAACTTTTCTCCCATTGAAAACACTACGTCCAGATGAACAGAATCAAACTTTAGGGATTTAATTACCTGGATGATTGAGCATGCATCAAGACATTCTCCGTGTTGTTTCTGAATTCTTTGTCACCTTATGAATAATGTACATAATTTTGAATAATTTCATGTAAATTTAAGTCTTATTAATAGAAACTGAGGAAAGAATGTAATTTGTTTTTACACTTCTTGATACTTGGATATGGGGATTAATAGGTAGTTATTTTATTATCTTTATCTGAACTTTTACCAGCGGGTTGTTCCTATTTTAACACACCAAGGACATCAGGGAGAGGAGGAGGTACGGCGGTTGTTTTTAAAAAGGATTTTAAATGTAAACAGTGTGTTTTACAGCCCTCGTTTTCCAGCTTTGAGCTCACGTGTTTTGAAGTTAATCGCTCTAACTCTGTGCTCTTTGCTGTTATTTATCGTCCCCCTAAATACAATAAGAATTTCATAAATGACTTTTAAGAATTTCTAGCTGGGATTATGCCCAACTACGATCATGTTCTTATTGTGGGAGATTTTAATATCCATGTCTGCTGCCCTGACAAACCTCTGGTGAAGGAATTTTTAAGTCTCATTGACTCTTTTAATCTGGTCCAGTCCGTACCTGGTCCCACACATGAACACGGACACACACTAGACCTGGTCTTGTCACACAGTCTACCTGTGTCTAACGTGGAAGTGACTGACACTGCTTTCTCTGACCATATGGCTGTATTATTTGATGCTGTGTTTTCACGCACTACAGTTCAAACCAGCGCTCCTATTCGCCGCTATCGGATTATTAACCCTTCCACTGCTGCCCAGTTCTCAACTGCTTTTGACCAGCTGTCTATCCCCCCCGATCGTACTCCCTTGGACACAGAGAACCGCAGCTCCTGGTTTCAATATTCTTGCCTTACTATTCTGGACTCTGTGGCACCATTAAAAACCAGGAAGCCCAAGGCTAAAACTGACCCTTGGTTTAATGACGCCACTCGGGCTGTGAAGAGGGAGTGTCGTAGAGCTGAACGCAGATGGAAGAGGGACAAACTGCAGGTGTCTCTTCAAATCCTAAAGGACTGCTGGCGCCTCTATCAGGATACAGTCAAAGAGGCTAAAAGAAAATATTTCTCTAAGATCATTTCCTCCAACAGTCACAATCCACGTGTGTTATTTAAATCTATTGACTCAGTCTTAAATGCTCCACAAAGTGGCTGTTTGGAGGCCTCTCATAAACTGTCTAATGATTTTATGTGTTTTTTCATTGAGAAGGTTGCAACCACGCGGGCTCTCATTTCTTCCCCTGAGTCTGACCCCTCTGTCTCGATCCCTTGCTCTGCTGTTTTTAACCAGTTTGAGCCTGTGTCTCTTTCTTATTTAGAGGATGTGGTCGGCCACCTGAGGCCCTCTGGTTCCCCAAATGATCCTGTCCCACCACAGTTTTTTAAGGAGATTTTTCCTAGCATAGGTCAGGCTGTTCTTACTGTTATAAACAGCAGTTTAATATCTGGTGTGGTCCCTGCTAATTTTAAGCATGCGGTAGTACAACCCTTGCTTAAGAAACCTGCCCTGGACCACACTGTATTGGCTAACTACAGACCTATCTCCAAGTTGTCCTTTATGTCTAAAATTTTAGAGAAAATTGTACACTGCCAATTGATGGATTTTTTAAATGAGAATGGTATCCTGGAGGTCTTTCAATCAGGTTTTAAAAACTTTCATAGCACAGAGTCAGCACTCTTAAAGGTTTTTAATGATATCCTCCTTACCTGTGACTCTGGTAATCATGTTGTTCTTCTCCTCCTTGACCTAACAGCTGCCTTTGACACTGTAGACCACAACATTTTACTGTCTCGCTTGCACCATCTTGCAGGCATTCGTGGTACTGCTTTAAAATGGTTTAGGTCTTATCTTTGTGACAGAACTTTTAGTGTTAACTTTTTAGGGTATGAGTCTTCCTCTGCCACTTTTCAGTCTGGGGTCCCGCAGGGCTCAATTTTAGGGCCTCTGCTTTTTTCATTATACTTACAGCCCCTGGGAACCATCCTCAGAAGGCATGGAATATCCTTCCACTGCCATGCTGACGACTGTCAGATTTATTTGCCTCTGAAGCAGAAAGAGGCCTTCTCTATTAAGCCACTTCTAGCATGTCTAGAAGACATTAAATCTTGGATGTCCCTAAACTTTCTAAGGTGTAATTCAAGCAAAACTGAGGTGATTCTGTTTGGTCCTAGTGGACCTTGTGAACCCTCTGCTATTGATTTGGGACCCCTGGCAGAGTATTTTAAATCTGTTGTTACAAACCTGGGTTTTAAGATGGACAGTGATTTTAAATTAGACAGTCAAATTAGGGCTACTGTCAAGTCCAGTTTTTACCATTTAAGGCGCTTGGCAAAGATAAGACCTATTTTATCCAGGCAGCATCTTGAAACGGTAATCCATGCTTTTATTTCATGTCGTCTAGATTACTGTAATGCTCTGTATTGTGGAGTTAGTCAGCATCTTCTCTCTCGTCTGCAGCTGGTCCAGAATTCTGCTGCACGACTTTTAACCAAAACTCGTAAAAGAGAGCACATAACTCCCATCCTGGCTTCACTCCATTGGCTGCCTGTATATCTTAGAGTTCATTTTAAAATTCTCATGTTTGTGTTTAAATGTTTAAACGGTCTTGCCCCAACTTACCTCTCTGAGCTTCTGCATCCTTACTCACCCCCCAGGTCTCTCAGGTCAGCTGACAAGCTGCTCCTGGAGGTACCCAGGTCCAAGAGGAAGCTCAGAGGGGACAGGGCCTTCTCTATTGCTGCTCCTAATCTGTGGAACAGTCTGCCCCAGCACATTAGAGAGGCCCCTTCACTGTCCACTTTTAAAACACATCTTAAAACCCATTTTTACTCCTTGGCATATGACACAGTCTGACCCAATTTTATTGATTTTATTGTTTTGATCTAATGTGCTGATTTTATTGTTTTAAATGTAATTCTCATCATCATTTTTTATACTATTTTATTATTGTCTTTAATAATCATTTTATATATATTTTTTATTTATTTTTATATTATTATTTTTCTTATTTTTTAACATGTTCAATGTATCACTCTGGCATGTCAAGTGTACAGCACTTTGTGTTCAGCTGGGGGCTGATCCGAAAGTGCTATATAAATAAATTGCTTGCTTGCTTGCTTATTTATATATTTTCATTATTTTCTGTATTTCAAACTGTAAATTAAGCTTGTTTGGTTATATTTTTTATTGCATTCTTGTAATTTTTCATGCTTGTACTTTTAATACATTTTTGATAACATAAAAATAAATTCTGAGAGATACCTGCATTTTTCAATACAAAATTCACAGATATTTTCAAAACTGATTTGGCCTGCAGTGTTACATTGGTAAAGTATAATATATTGCATTAGAAACTTTCACAGGATCAGTACTGGACTATATCAAGTTCTGTATTGCAAATGTGACTGTGGACAAAAGCATTTGGGTTTTCCCAAACCAAAAACCCTGGATGACCAGCGAGGTCTGCACACTCCTCAAAGCCCACGATGCCAACTTTAGGTCTGTTGACAGAGCTCTGTACAGGGCTGCTCAAGCTCACCTGAAAAGGGGTCCCACCTGTCCAGCAACAACACACGAGAGGTGTGGCATGGAATAATAGACATCATAAACCACAGAGGCAGAACTGTGAAAACAGAAAACCTGAGTGTGCAGCTAGCAGAGGATAAACAGCTTCTTCGCCCGCTTTGAAACACCACAACAGCAGCATTCATCTGCCTCAACCCTGCTCTCATCCTCATCCTCACCTGGTTCCTGCACTGCTCCACTCACTGTAACGGAGCACGATGTCAGATGTGTGTTCCTAGCAGTGAACCCCAGGAAGGCGGCCGGTCCTGACGGAATACGTGGTAAAGTGCTAAGAGCATGTGGCCACCAGCTCACCCTCATCTTCACCAGAATCTTCAACCTCTCACTGGATGAAGCAGCCATCCCATCCTGTCTAAAATCAGCCACAATCATCCCAGTGCCAAAGAAGTCTCCCATCACCACCCTGAACTATTATTGCCCTCTGGCCCTCACACCGGTAATCATGAAATGCTTTGAGAGACTAGTCCTTCAGCACACCAAGGATTACCTCCCCCCAGAATTCGACCCCCACCAGTTTGCATACCGCGCAAACAGATCCACAGAAGACGCCATCACCCTCCACTCGGTGCTGAGTCACCTAGAACAGCGGCAGAGCCACATCAGAATACTCTTCGTGGACTACAGCTCAGCCTTTAATGCAATCATCCCAGACATCCTCTGCTGACCTTCCACCACTCGCCCATTGAGAGCCTGCTAAGTTATTGCATCACAGTATGGTACGGCAGCTGCACTAAGGCAGATAGAGCCAGCCCCCCAGCATGTTTGCAGTGAGTAGGAGATGCTCTGTATCTCACTGTACAACTGTATAGTGACAAAGGTATTCGATTCTATTCTAAAAATTGCTATAAACAGAGGAACCCAAACTGATGAAAAATGGCGAATATTTTTTTTCAAATGACTATTTTTAGTGGATTTTTGATATAGAAGCAGAATGACAGAATGTTAAAAGAAGTTACTTTTAGTCACTCTAAGCTGGGCATTGTGTTCTCTGGCTGTTCAAAGCCATGGAACTTTAGACTTTCCAAGCAAATAATGATAGCCATACTGATGTTCATTTCAGTACATTTTAATTTATGTTCATTTTCATTTTTATGATGTTTCTATTTTTACATAATTCCTCCCACATAGCAAAATTGGTATGGCCCGGATCTGTCCCACACAATGTGCTTACACATGGCCTGCGTACCGCAAAGAATGACGGCCCTTTGGTGGCCCAGATCTGGTTTACCAGAGGTGGCCCACACATGGGCCAGCACAAGGCCAGTTGCAGACACCCTGCTGGCCCAGAACAGTTTCAGCTCTGGCCCCAGATGTCAGCCTAATGTGTACTTTAATCAAGCCATGTAATAACAACATGTGCTGGAACATAATAGTGCAAAAGTAACATGATGAAACTCTGTTCAGACAGTGAATGGACTGATTCTTATATAACGCTTTTTTACTCTCCCATATTACTCAAAGTGCTCTATACAACATGTCACATTCACACACTTTCTCTAAACTGAGTGTTTCCTAACTACATTCACACTCTTGACACGCAGACTGGAGAAGCCAGGAATCGAACCACTAACCTTCCAATCAGTAGGTGACCTGCTCTACCTCCTGAGCTACAGCTACCAGGTGGTAAACATGAGTAAACCCTCACTATGTTTTGGATAAAGTGTACACTCACAAACTTGACAAACCTGCATTTGAAACGTTGGCTACCATAGCAGTATAGTATTGCAACATGGCATTTGGGTCTTCTAACTAAAATAGGAAAACATGAAGATAAATATTGCCATCATTGCCAGACCTGGCCCACATCTGGTTGACATACACCCTGCCATGACACCAGTCAGTCAGAAGTGCCAGCTTGATGCCGGATCCGGGCCAGACCTGTTTTCTATGAGCCTGGGCCACATACAGCGAACCACAATCAGGCCAGATATAGCATGCCATCACATAAACAGTGCCATCTACGCCAGGCCTGGCCCATATCTGGATGACATACCACTTACCATGCCAGAAGTCAGCCAGCAGTGCCGGCTTGACACCAGATCCAGGCAAGACCCGTCTGCTATGTGGGATGACTTGTTCTTTTGGCGTTTTAGTTGTGGATTATGTTTGGGCTGTGTCTCTTGCCCTTTCAGTATAGTATTGTTTTCTTGTGCTTCTAAGTGTCCCTTTGTTTCCACTATGTTTTTTTTAGGTTATGTAGTATGGGTTAGGGATATTTTGTATGTTGTTTTTGTTTAATAAAACCGCTTTTTGGATTATTCCCTGATATGCCTGAGTTCTGTTATTTACTGTCACTTTGAAAGGCACACAGCCAGCCTTGACATATAATTGTTCTTTCAATTTTTGATAAAGATTACAGCAGATTGAGATGTAACTTGGCCCAGAGGTACAGTAGGTCGCCCCAGAGGAAGACGGTTTTGAAAGTTGGACCTCAACTACTAAGGATGATTTTTAATGAATTTTTGAAATTGACATAATTGTATTGACTGTATTGCATTGAATACAAGTTTGCTTTAATATCTGAGGAATTCTACAGTAAATATGTATGAAACTTGGCCCAGAGGTACAGTAGGTGTCCCAGAGGAGGGATGTGTTGAAAGGTTGACCTCAACTACTAAGGATGATTTTTAATGAATTTTTGAAAATTACATAATTGTAGTGTATTGATTTTATTGCATTGAATACAAGTTTGCTTTAATATCTGAGGAATTCTACAGTAAATATGTATGAAACTTGGCACAGAGGTACAGTAGGTGTCCCAGAGGAGGGATGTGTTGAAAGTGGGACCTCAACTACTAAGGATGATTTTTAATGAATTTTTGAAAATTACATAATTGTAGTGTATTGATTGTATTGCATTGAATATAAATGTCCTTTAATATCTGAGGAATTCTACAGTAAATCTGGCTGAAACTTGGCACAGAGGTACAGTAGGTGTCCCAGAGGAGGGATGCGTTGAAAGTGGGACATCAACTACTAAGGATGATTTTTAATGAATTTTTGAAATTGACATAATTGTATTGACTGTATTGAATTGAATATAAATGTCCTTTAATATCTGAGGAATTCTACAGTAAATATGTATGAAACTTGGCACAGAGGTACAGTAGGTGTCCCAGAGGAGGGATGTGTTGTAAGTTGGACCTCAACTACTAAGGATGATTTTTAATGAATTTTTGAAATTGACTTAATTGTATTGACTGTATTGCATTGAATACAAGTTTGCTTTAATATCTGAGGAATTCTACAGTAAATATGTATGAAACTTGGCCCAGAGGTACAGTAGGTGTCCAAGAGGAGGGATGTGTTGAAAGTTGGACCTCAACTACTAAGGATGATTTTTAATGAATTTTTGAAAATTACACAATTGTAGTGTATTGACTGTATTGAATTGAATATAAATGTCCTTTAATATCTGAGGAATTCTACAGTAAATATGTATGAAACTTGGCACAGAGGTACAGTAGGTGTCCCAGAGGAGGGATGTGTTGAAAGTTGGACATCAACTATTAACAATGATTTTTAATGAATTTTTGAATATACAACCAGACTGTCACGATGGTTGTATTGGGCTGTTCCACTGCAATATGTGTGCGCACGTGCACGTGTGAGTGTTCGCGCGCGTGCACGTGCGCGCGGGTCTAGGCTTTCAATCGGGATATAAAGCGAAAAGGCGCTACCGTAAAGAGTGGTGTAAAAGCGCAAGGAAATTTATGCGGCGGAGAAGAAGCGGCTGGCTTGACCGCGGCTCACAAATGACGGCTCACTTGACCGCGGTCGTTTTTGCTCCGTGACAGCTCGGACTTTCCTTTCTCTCCCTCCCTCGCTCACAGAACGTAACGTGTATGGCAGTCCATTCTCACTGCAGCACGGACTACACTGCCCATGAGGCTACATTCTTTAGGGCCATGCCTGTAGCATTCTGCCGTTTAGCTTAGCACAACAACAACAACAACAACAACAAAAAAGCGCTCTCTCACCCAGGAAACACGCAGAGAGAGAGCGTCACCCAGTAACCATGGCAACCGTAACGCTGCCGCCTGGAACAACAGAACAGCTGTCAAACAAACCCAAACAGTCCTGACCCGCGACAATATGAAACAGGAAAGTCTCCGTGTAATCCATTTATTTCAACAAAGTAACTGTATTCTGAATACCACCTTTTTAAACGGTAACTGTAACGGAATACAGTTACTCATATTTTGTATTCTAAATACGTAACGGCGGTACATGTATTCCGTTACTCCCCAACACTGGTCACGTGTAATATGTTAACATTTTGTAAAGGTCAAATTGTGAGTGTTTTTATGTTGTTTAATAATGTGCTTTATTGTTTATTCTCTATGAAAACAATTTACTGTGGAAATTGATTATTTTATGTTGTTTGTACAGTTCTCACAGCATCGTTGGTGGCACCTGTGTGCAATAAATGCCAGTAAAAATCAAGAATGCCTTGTGTCTGTTTTTCAACTTGGAGGGAGTTACAACCTCCTATGACCCAGGTTACGTCACTGATGATGTGTCCAGGGGCACCAGACGGTGTATCATAAACTGCGGACCCAGAGTGTTACTGAGCAAACCTACAGCATCTTGAGCTGGAGTAGGGCACAGATTAAGTGTTCAGCAGTCATTCATTCATATCAGTCATGGTGGCTAAACTCTCAGGTTGGTAATAAATGTATTACCTGTATAAGAAAAAGCATCATGTAAACAAATGAGAGCCTAACAGTACCTGTTATGCTTATTATAGCTGTTAGCTAAAAACGCTAATTTAGCTAAGTTTGCCTTTGTTTCAGCTTTGACAAACATGATCGACTGTTTCCATTAGAATTCCACAGTTATCATCTTGTCCAAACCATTGTAATTTAGGCTTATTTCTGTCATATATAGCATCCCGACTCCTTAGCTAACTTAATAACTTTAGCTAAAGCGAACAGTCTAATTCACAGGTGTTGAACTCCAGACCTCGAGAGCTGGTGTCCTGCAGGTTTTAGATGTGCCCTTGATCCAACACAGCTGATTTAAATGGTTAAATTACCCCCTCAACATATCTTGAAGTTCTCCAGAAGCCTGGTAAAGAAGCTAATCATTTGATTCAGGTGTGTTGACCCAGGGTGATATCTGAAACCTGCAGGACACCGGCCCTCGAGGCCTGGAGTTCGACACCCCTGGTGTAATTCATTAGTGCAGTATTACTGGATCACCTCTGTTTGAAGTGATATGGTATGATATGACTATCACTGAAACGGCAAACTTTGTGCTGGATTATTGTGCAGTTTTCTCGAAGGACCCGGATGTATGACCCCAAAAACTGAATTTAAGAACTAAAACTGAATGGTGAGAAGTGAAACTGAAAGCATTCAAGAGCTAAATTTAATTCAAATTCAGTTTTAAAAGCTGTTATTCAGGTTGAGCAATTCAGATTTGGTCTGAGCAATGAAAGTGTTGGCAGGGTGAGAACACCATCTGTCCAGAGTTTAAGCTTTCTAATAATAATAATAATAATACATTTTATTTGAAAGCGCCTTTCAAAACACTCAAGGTCACTGTACACAGTAGAGTAAAAAGCAACATAGAAGCAAAGAGTTTACACAATCATAAAAGCATAAAAGCTCCCCATGGTGACAAGACGGGGGGAGGGGACGGAGAGTGAAAGGGAAGAAGAAGATCTGAGACAACGAGATGGGGCGGTGATGTTAACCAGATCAGAGAGATATGGAGGAGAGAGATGATGAATAGCTTTAAATGGGTACAACAGTATTTTGAAATTGATACGATATTTGACCGGGAGCCAATGAAGCTGCTGCAGAACAGGAGTGATGTGGTGGATAGAAGGGGTCCTGGTGATGATACGGGCAGCAGAATTCTGGATGCGTTGAAGCTTGTGGATGGATTTTTGAGTAAGACCAAAAAGAAGTGAATTACAATAATCAATCCGGGAAGTAACAAGGCTATGGACAAGAATGGCAGTGGCATGTGGGGTGAGAAAAGGACGGAGACGATTAATGTTGCGCAATTGAAAATATGCAGACCGAGTGACATTATTAATGTGTGAATTGAAAGATAGAGTACTGTCGAGGATGACACCCAAACTTTTCACAGAGGAAGAAACGGAGACCGGCGAGTTATTGATAGTAACAGAGAAACTGTTGGTTCTGGTTCTATACTTAGTTAACAGTCTTGTTTTGATTTAGCCACACCTTATCTTTATTCTGTAGTTTGCAAACATTTACTATCCCAAGTTTGTTTGTTTTGTCACTCAAAACTTATCTGTAAGACTTTTACAAAACTAAAGACATCTGTGAGAGCAGACCTTCATTATTCTTCCCACAGCACGGCTCAGCAGTGAAACCCTTTACCCGAGGAAGTGTATTATATTGTGTGCTGTAAATTTAAGTTTTTTTTAATTAGCTAATAGCAATTAAATATTATTTTTAGCAAAGTAAAGATGCAAAATTTAATCACTCTCGAACAACGTGTTGCTGTCTGTGGTGTCTAAAAGTCATCATGAAATGGATACTCTGGATGGTCAGACCACCTGTTGAGCCAGAAAAGAGAAATATTAATTGGAGCCGTTTGTTCAAGGAGCAAAACTTGACACAAGCTGCACTATACTCACATGAGAAGCTCCACAAAGCGGATGTTTTTGTTCAACCCTTCAACTGCCTTCATATCAGCGTCAGAGAGAGAGAAATCGAATATCTGGAACGTTGGCAAATAAGTCTGATTATATTCCATTCGTCTGGTTTTCAGAATGCACTTTTTGCTACCTACACACCTAAAATTATAAACAAACCTCAAAGTTTTCCTTTATGCGAGCAGGGCTGAAGCTCTTTGGGATGACCACCACGCCTCTCTGTACATTGAACCGCAGACACACCTGAGCCGTGGTCTTGTTGTACTTTTTGGCAATCGATACCAGCAGCTCATCTTCCAGCATTGGGGGGCATTTTAGGTTTACCCTTTATTGAAACAGTGATATTTTAATATCAATCAAGAGAAGCTGAGAACTTGACTAGCTACTCATAAAATGAGTGTGACCCATACCAAGATGGATCTCTGGATGTTCCCAGCGGGCTGTAACCAACAATGACGATACCATTCTGCCGGCAGTATTCAAGCAACTTTGGCTGGGTGAAATAGGGGTGGCATTCAACCTGTGATAGAGCACAAATGTATACATACACATATATATTTGTTTCTGATGAAGACAGCCTGGCTTATTCCTTGCGAGTGTTGTGAACCAACACTCCCAAGTGCATCTTGATTGTTCATGTTACTTAAATAATAACTTCCTATCTCTGTTATGCTTTCATTGATTCAAAGTTCAGTCCTTTCATACTGATAATATTTCAGGCAGTAAACTTACTTTTTAAATAAATTTGACGTTTTCCCCACATTTCTGGGCATTATACATTGCCTGCATTTTGTTCCTATACCTCTGCAACATATCTATGTCTTATCCATACAATGTTCACATATCTATCAAAACACAGCTGTGTGTGTGTGATTTAGTTAAAACATGTTGGGCATATGTCTAAAATCTGAGTCTTTCTGTTGTATTGTTCATTAGCTGTATGCGCAAATATTCAAAGACTGAAACTAAAGCCTGTATTGTTGTCTTCAGCTGGTTGTGCATCAGATTCTTTCTTCTGACTTTAATAAATTGCCGCTGCACAACAGAGTAACAAAAGCATTGACTCTTGAAACACTACTTTTTAAAATGAAGAATGGTTTGCACATTTATATGCTGAGCTTATGGTAAATACAGTACTGTACATTTCCCAAGTCTCAAGTATTTCTTTATATTTCTAATAAGACACTTTCTTGTAAGTGGTGCTGAGCAATAGTTCTCCAGGCTTTCTGAAGACAAAATTTTACTTTGGGCACTAGCTGTTTTTCACTCTTTTATCACGATTATAAAAACACCTAACACTGATCTATGAATCATTCAATCACAAAAAGGCAGCTAATTCAAAGGATTACTCATCGAGTCTACACATTACAGAAAAGTTAGGAAAGAACCAGTTTCTTTAGGGACTTATTAGCATCCTGTAGTAAAAGAAAATTTCTTCCAACGTCTTTTATGTAAATCTCTGCCATGAATAACACGATTTGATGAGCAAAGAGCTTTTAGCTGGAAACTTGGCATATCTCAGTATAGTGTGAGGAAACTGGACAAGTGGAAGAAAGAAAGAAAAAAGCTTGCAGAAGAAAAAAAACATTACGGCAGATGAACAGCATCTGGAAGCCATGTCCTTAAGAAAACAGAAAAACTGTATCAAAGATCTGATATGGGACCTGAGTGGTGTATCTCATCCTTCAACTAATCCATCAACAGTTTGTTGAGACTCACCAGAAATGGTCTTAGTGGAAGGGTGGCTGTCAAGAAGCCATTCTTAAGGAAAAGAAGCAAGAAGAAAAGGCTGAACAGTGCCAAATTACACAAGAACTATGTCAATACTGCGCTGTGCTACCTCACTGAACTCCTTAGTCCATATACCCCTGGGAAAGCCCTAAGATCAACAAGACAATTACTCTTAGTGCAGCCTAGATCCCGGCTAAAGACCAGAGGTGACCGTGCTTTTCCCCTGGCAGCCCCGAGCCTCTGGAACAATCTTCCTGCTGCTATTCGCGCCTCTGATTCCATCATTTCTTATTTTGTCTGTACTTTTGGGGGGGATTTGTACTCTGTTATAGCCTTTTATCTTATATTTTAACCTTTTTGTGAACCACTTTGGTGTACCTTCGGTTTTAAATGTGCTATATAAATAAAGTTGTATTGTATTGTAAGAACTGGGATGAAAATCAGTGGTTACAGGTCTTATGGAGTGATGAATCCAAATGTGAAATTTTATGTTCAATTTGTAGTCAGCACTCTTTGTATGGAGGAGGTCAAAAAAGAGGTACAACAGTGAGTGTTTACACTCATCTATAAAACACAGTGGAAGCTTTCATGCTGCATTTCAGCCAGAGGTGTTAGGATTTTGCATTTTGAGACATAGGAAAGCACAGCAATAAAGGCTCCTTTTCCAGGAGCTGGAGGTGATAACTTGGAGTTATTTTTGGCATCAATATCTTGCCAAACCAGATGACAAAAATAGTAGTCAGAGGTAACTGTTCAGCAAATGCAATATGCACTAAACAAATCTAGCCACCTAACCTGAAGCACTGGTGTTTTTCTGCCACCACTTTATGCATGCATACAAAATGACCTTGCTCTGACGTGCACTCCAAACTGGTCTATGTGAGGCATGGGATAGCTATCTATCCTAAAGCTCTGCCTGCGACTATAGGTGTTGCTGGGCAACATGATGACATCAAAATATTTGTTTAGATAACAATCTTCCAGCATCTAAGATTTAGTTCTGTGCCAAGTGCTATTGCACAACTTGAGGACTGGAGTACAAAAAACACATGCACACACAGAGAGAGTACACAAGTACTTCCTGACACCTCTAGATGCATAACTCCATTCAGAAAGCTTTAAATGTATCTAACTGAACAAAGGTTTCTAAAATGTCCTTATAGCTATGCAACAGAACTTAATTATTAATTAGACTGATTTTCTAACTAAAACATGATGAACATTGAAAACTGCAAGCACAGCTCCCCTCCTGCAAAAAGCAAAGATTTTTGAACTTAGTGTTCTGAAAACAAGTACTTAGTAACTTATTTCCAGACAACTGCTAGCTCAATAATGTACCACTTACCTGGTTTGACACAGGTTTGTGTTTCAGCCCCGGCTTGTTAAGGATTAGCTCTAGTTGTCGCTTGTTGAAGTTTGAAACCCCAAGAGATTTTACAAGGCCAGCGTCTTTACAAGCTTCTAAAGCCTGTGAGAGACATAGGAAAGCACAATAATAAATATATAGTCAATGTTGAACTTTGAAACAATTTAAAAGCTCACAGAAACAGTCAAACTGAGACACTGTTAAAGCTGTCATTGATTTTTACCACATATCTTTTTGTATTTAACTATAAGTTACAGGACGCGTGTACCCAATACTGTTGTTCTGTAGCAGTTATGTTGTCTTCACATATGTTAGGAAATCACTGAAACTAAATTTTCTTGAATAAGCAGGCCACAAAGTCTCACCTCCCATGTGGCACAGAGGTCCGTTTCATGATAAAGCCACTTCCCACTCTCATCTTTGGGGTGAAATACATCTCCTGGCTTCAGAAAATTATAGTGTTTCAGTATAGTATAGTATTTCATTTGGTGCAGTAAAACTTCATGAAATTCAAATGTAAAAATTAAAAACTTGTTATTAAGTTTTCACATATGTGCATACCTTGAAAGCCATGGGCAATTCTATAATATAGAGGTCAACATAATCCAGCTGTAATGTTGTCAGGGTTTTCTCTAAAGTAGGTCGTACTAGCTCGGGTGGATGAAATGTGTTCCACAACTTCAAAAGAAAAGAAGAAAAGTTAACAAATGTAGAAAAAAAGCTACAGAACTCAGCATTTGTTTTTTAAAGATTCAAAGGTAAGTCATAAAAATGAATATGTAATCGATTCGTATGTTATCCATACCTCTTAAGTTTCTCACAGGCAAAAAGCATTTTAGACTCGTTTTTGGTTAACTTTTGCCATGAAGGACTTTGTAATGTTTGTCTCGAAAGGTGTTATACAAATCAAAATGTACTTACTTTATCTTCCTTATTTTTTTTGTGGTTCAGTGAAATAATATTGGTATAATATTCAGATTGGCTTTTTTTCTTATTTGCATTATTAGTTATTTACTTTAAAATAACTAAAGGAGTTGTACTTTTTTGTCACTTTGGCCACCATTTTTGACAGGAAAAAACAAATTTTTAAACTTTTAATTTTTTGTTGGCATCAACAATTACACCCAGAGAAATCCTGCTAAAAGCATTTTTCATGTATTATCGATATAGATGTTAAACCTCATCTAGAAACATGCATGCTAGGAATGGTGCAACCAAAACCTGTGCATGCCGTCATAGTGCTGGATTTGTTTCAATTAATTAGAAGAAAAATAAAACAACCTGCTTCACCCTGAATAAGATAAGATAAGATAAGATAAGATAAGATAAGATAACCTTTATTAGTCCCACACGTGGGAAATTTGTTTTGTCACAGCAGGAAGTGGACAGTGCAAAAGTTATGAAGCAAAAATTAGAATAAAATAAAATAAGAATAAATACAGTATACAACTGTACAGAATAGAATAAAATAAAATACTATATACAGTAGAATAAAATAGAATAAAATATGCAATAAGATAAAAATAGAATAGAAGTGCTATATACAACTCAGTAAAAATACAACGATGCCAGAAAAGATTATGTGTAACCTACATAATAATAATAACCTAGTAATAGTAACAGTAATAGTAACCTAGTAATAACCTACATAAGGAAGCACTTTGGCGTACCTTCGGACCTTTGTGGATTTGTTATTAATGGAACTTATTGTTCCAGTTCTAAACGTCATGATGACCTTCATGCATCACTTAACTTTATCAAGTGTTGTCTCTTGAGGTGGGAAGTAACAAAGCACAAATATTTGTTACAATTTTATACAATTTTCTATACTGCACTTCAGTAGTAAAACCGGCTCGTTACTTTTGCCTTAACGGATTTGCTTTAACGGATTTTTGTCACTGTGAGCTGTTTTTACATATTATGATACATGCAAATCAAACTGAGGCTATTTAAAGACTACATGAAAATACTCTGGAGATTAGTTTGGTATACTGTGATGGGTTCAAAGTAAAGACCAGTGTGTGACTGGTGCACAGTGACTGTGGTTTCATGAGTTTGACTACATCAAGTGTAGCAGAGATTCATATGAATTTTAGCTGATGATGCTTAGATCCATTGACTGATATATATTTTTTATTTTACTTCTTTTTCTTCAGATTCAAGCTGAGTATACTTAGATTGGAAAAAACTTAGACTAAAGTTTGTATTCGCATCTACTAATATTATTTTATCATTATGTTAACATAGCCCAAGGTTCAGTTAGCTTTGCACAGAAATAGAAATGTCCTCCAAACAGCTACTAAACAGCCTGTACTTTTTTACTTTTACTTTAGTAAAGAAGTTGAATCAGTACTTCATCTTTTACTGGAGTAGTTTTGAACAGTAATAGATGTACCTCTACTTAAGTACAGAATGTGTGTACTTTTGCCAACTCTGGTTGTTTTTTGTAGATGCACTGTTCGACTTCCATATCCATTTTTGGAAAAAAAGGAAGAAAAATGTTTGTGTCCTATTGAACCCCGTATATATGTTATCTAAAAAAAAACAGAAAGAAAAAAAAAGTTCAACGGTCAAGGCGCACAGTAGAGACTCACACGAACAAGTATGCTTTGCAAACCTTTCCACAATAGAAGATGTCCTCTCTTTTCACAGTTCCATCGGCTATTTTGTCTCTTATTGCTTGCCCCACTTCGTGTTCATTGTAATAGACCAAAGCTCCGTCAATATGTCTGTAGCCCGTTTCGATCGCAATTTTGACAGATTCATATGCAGTTCCTTTAGGAGTCTGTCAAAAAAAAAAAAAAAAAAAAAAAAAAGAAGTACTGGAAGTAATATATAGTATAAAATAAAATAACAACAACCATAATAATAATATAATAAGCACTCAAAAGTCACAGCAAAAAAACAAACAAACAAAAAATCCTACCACTATTGTTTATTTATTCATTTAGTTTTTGCCTCGTGACACATGCGCAACGATATACAATATACAATTAAATCATGAATCTTACCTCGCGGGGATTTGCATAAGTTCCCAGTCCTATCAAGGGTATGTTGTTTCCGTCAGATAGAGGAATGGAGTGACTTTCTGCTGTCAATTCCATGTTTAACAAAAATGTTTGTTACAAAGGTCAAACGATCTTGAGGTCTGACACTGTGCACTCACTCGAACTTTTGAATACTGTCAAAGAGGCTGGCTCCTCTGCTCTGTACTCGGCCAGAAGCCCCTCCCAAACGCAAAGTGCCTCAACTGTTGCTGAACCGGTTGCTCATGTTTTCATGAGCAACCGGACACCAAGACAGACATTTTAGTCTCATCAAAAATGAGACTAAAATGCTATACTATATGCTATATTATATGTTGGATTAAGCTTTCAGATACTGGTGAAAGCTGGCAGTGACAATGGGATTACGCTGAATGTATCTACCCCCCAGTTGATCAGGTGACATGGTGTTGAAAGTCAAAAGGTGAGAGGGAAATTAAAGGTATTATCAACGAGGATTATTTATGTTTGATAACAGGTGGCATTTATATAAGTATATAAAAGTTATATCTCCAAGAGATATAAAACTAGGATTTAAAACAAATAACATGATAAATTTAGGGATAAAAGGGTACTAATTACTAACTATACAATACTATAATGATAACTGTACAGAAGAGTCTTTGATTTATGATTGACCTGGAAATTATATTGATTTATACTAATACTTTTTTCAATATAAACAATAATAACAGTAATAGATTACCTTTAAGTGCAGACCCTCTACTGCATGACTTTTTAATTTTCTGGGAAAAAAAATATTTCTCCCTATTTTGGGGGAGCTTTAGGGCCCCTAATAATATATCAATCATAAAATTTGACACCCCCCCCCCCCCCCCCCCCCCCCAAACAGATATTGGTTTGTTGCTTCAAGGCAACACTGTGCGACAAGGGTAGTCAAACACCAAGTTATTCTATAATAAGTTTTATAAGTACAACAAGGATGAACAAATAAATAAACAGCAAATAAACAATGTAAACATTTCACAGAACAATAAAACACCAAAATACATCCAACATTTGACCCTAACCCCATGCACATGCGCACACACACACACACACACACACACACACACACACACACACACACACACACACACACACGTTGTGTTTCCATCACTTTTGGGGCCATTACATTAACTTACATTCATTTCCTGGAAACTTATCCTGACCCTACCCATCACAAGTCCCTGCCTGAACCTAATCCTAACCCTGACCTTATCCGAAACCTAACCTTACCCTAACCCTGACTCAAACCTTCATCCTAAAATTGAATGATTTACCTTGCAATTTGTCCCCATAAAGTAGGTGAGACCTCACAATGTGAGTGTGTAAACAAATTTGTGTCCCCACAACAATAAGTAATACACGACCACACACACACACACACAGACACAATTACTTTACCAACTGACCCCTGAGCTCCTAAGTGTCCCTCAAACCTGATACAAGGATCCACTCCTCTACTTCACTGTCACTAAATGATAGCTCACTGTCCTCACTTTCTGAGGACAGAAAGTGCGCATTCCCTTGGTTTCCTTCCATAGAAGGTTTTTACGTCCATGTCCTGTAATTATAAGTAGATTGTAAAGTAAAAAACATTGACTATGATCAAACAAATGCACACAAACACATCTTTACACACATATGCTAATGCATAATATTGCCTGAAAAAAATTAGGCTAACTGCACAGTGTTGCCTTGAGGCAACGAATAAAAATTAACAGTTTTACTGTATAAATAAATTTTAAAAAGTAGAACAAACAATCAAACATGTTTCTTAACATATTCATGCACATACAAGTATTTTTATATACATTTATTTCACTATAAACATGTAAAATAGTTATCTTTATCTTGCCTCCTAATGGAGATGTCTCTCATGTAGTGCAGCTTGCAGAAAGGGGTCCCCCCCCCAAATGAAAGTCACACCACCTTCAACTCATCATTTTATTGGAAAGAGATGTGCCTGGTAGCATTATTTGAAGAAGAAAAAAAAAAAGAGTTGTTTTTTTTTTTGCTTGAAAGGCCAGTGTAAGGCATGAAAATGTGGTTTGTTGCCTCAGGGCAAAACTATGCAGTAGAGGGTTAATATAAGCCACAGAATATCTCGTCAAAATATCAAGTCGTTCCATTTGTAGTTTGTCCTCACCAGGACACCGTAAACGCGTTAAACTAACGCAGTGCTGTGTGGGTATTATATGGTATGTGTTTTTAGCTGCGGATACACAGACAGTCGACAATCCCTGCTAATATGTGAGCTTTAGAACACAGTATGTGTAGCCTTGTTTAAATCAATAATTTACTGTGTGCGGTTATCTTTCTGTTGTTTTGATAAGACCCGCCACAGACCATGGAGTGTGTTTTTTTACGCGTTTAGCATATGCACAGTAAAACTAGGCTACGATGCTAACGTAGCTTCCCTAAAGGACAGAAATGCACTTTAGTTAACTAAAGCTGCTGTACGGTTAAGCAATACTGCGTGAAGCATGAATGAACTTTGGCTTTAATGCAGTAATAAGCGCCTTTCATTTAATATTTGTCTTCTTTAAGTCAGGGAAATAAAAAGCTGTTCTTTGTTTTCGACTGTAACGCTAAGTGTATTGATTAACTGATTGAAAAGCTCGGGTAGCTGTAGCGACTGAGACAATGGACGAAAGTGCCGAAACTGTTGAAAACGACGACATTGTCATCATCGTGGAAAACGAGGCAGAAAGTTTACCAGCGGAAGAAGAGAGACTGAAACAGCAAGCCACATTCGGGCTCATGGATACGTGTCCTGTCTGCAAGTTGAGCTTTCACAACAGGGAGCCCAAACTCCTGCCGTGTCTCCACTCCTTCTGCAAGAGGTGCCTACCGGCCCCCTTCGTGAGTGCCGAACCAAGACGCGACACCCAGGGCCAAGTTGACAACAGCAAGCCATGTGAGGAAAATTGTCTGAACTGTTGTGAAATTGGCTCACAGATAAAGTTTGTCTGTGATAAGCAAACCATTACGTTTTGATTATGTGTGGGCTATTCCACATCAGTTCCCCCAAATTACTGTGTAGTCATGTAATGTTAGATTTCTCGGGAGGCGCACAGCGGGTTAGGTGGAAGGTTACTCCGTGGAGTTAAAAGGGGTTCAGTCCAAATCGGGCATCAGTATGGAGTGGAACAGTCCATGTCCATAAAGGAGAGCAGTTTTCTGTGATCTTTTGTCCCTTATTGACTCATGGCAGGAGTTATTGACTCAACCCCTGCTGTCTCTCCACTCCAGCCTCTAGACTGGCCAGTGATGTTAAAAGGTTTGTTGGTCCTGCTGTCATCTCTAGGACTGACAACTGTCGCCGCTCCCCAAACATGCGCACACACACATACACGGAAATGGATAACAGCTACTACAGATTGATAGATAATCTCCAGCATTATGCTGCACACTTTAATGTCTTAAAGATATGAGAGTTTGAAAATGGCAACAAAAAAGTTCCAAGTTTATTGTGATACTCCAAAAAATAAATAAATGCAATAAACAAGTGATATAAAATATGAATATTTTTAAAGTTCATTTTAGGAAAGTGGGGAAGAACATTATCACAAGTTTTGGAAATGTTACTACTAGTAACAAAGTCTTTTTTAGAAAAGTCTGATTGAAATTGTTATTTTTTGAAGTATCACAATAAACTTCATGGTATAAATACACCTCATATATTTTAACATATCTGATTTTTAAATTTCAGCCCCCTATATTCGAAATGGTTCTTTTTACAAGCCTTAAAAGATAAAAATGCAATCATTACTATTAAATTTATACATATATATATATATATAACTAATTTATTAGCCCATCAGCCAATGTAAAGTTTATGCCACATCTGCTGTAAATTAACAGTAGTGATAATTACCAAAATCATTTTTTTTTATCTTTCTGTAATGGTTAATCCACCAGTATGCGTACACTCTTTACTCAAAATTATATTGTTATTGCTGAAATATAATTTTTCTTGTTATGGATGAATTTTCAAATTGACTGTTTTACAAAAACAGGCATTATTATTTTTTGATTTAGATGCCAAATCGCAGATATTTACTTACGTTCCTGAGCAGAAAAATTTGTTTTAGTTATGCTTGATTTATTTCTGACTCCTTAGAAGTCCACTGTGTCATCTCAATTTCTCTGCAGCAGTTTCAAACTGTTCTTTCTCCCTTTTTGTTTTTGAAACAGGCTTAATTAGCACTGATAATACGACCTTTACAATCAGTTGATTTAAAAGAGTCTTCATTACACTAAAATCCCGAGTGTTATTTAGATGTCATATAGCTCTCATGCAGTTCTGCATTATCCTGTAAATAAAGTCCTCCATAAAGGGAGAAAATCAAGAGTAGAACCAGACTGTCTGAAATGTAGTGTTTAGAGCAGTCTGAGGGATGAGCTTTGTTTTAAGTGGCCGTGTTTCGTATGGTGTTTTTTGAGCTAATGTCTTTAGTAATGTCTGTGTTCACTCCAGTGGTGGGCATTCGATGTCCAGTATGCAGACAAGAGTGCTGGGAGATGGATGTGCTGGACAATTTCTTTGTAAAGGATTCTGCCGAGGTGCCAAGCAGCACTGTGGAGAAAACCACGCAGGTTAGTCGTTGAGCTTATAACCTGAGCTGTTCCTTTCCCTGAGCTTTGATTTTATTGTGATACCACATTCCTGTAACTACACAACTGATTTTATTTTTACCCTTCCATTGGTTTTTTGTCTTTAAAGGTGTGCATGAGCTGTGATGACAACACAGAGGCAACAGGTTACTGTGTGGAGTGCGTGGAGTTTCTGTGTGTCACGTGCATTGAGGCACACCAGAGGGTTAAGTTTACCAGGGACCACACCATACGCCAGAAGGAGGAGATGTCTCCAGGTATTTTCTTTCCAGGAAAGCCACCTGTTTTTCCTGTAATTATTAACATGGTGATTCTTCTCTGTGACAGTCCTGATCCGTGACGTTACCCTTCCTTCCTTGTTTATATACCAGATGCCGTCAGCCTATCCACACAGAGGCCCGTCTTTTGTGACATCCACAAGCAGGAACCGCTGAAGCTGTTTTGTGAGACTTGTGACCGACTTACCTGCCGAGACTGTCAGCTCCTTAAGCACAAGGATCACAAGTATGGAGATCCTTGTGATGTATACTGATGGTAGCAAGAACAATGTATTTCTCTATTCACAGTAGGTTTATAGCCGTTTAAGACAATGGTGTTGCAGCACAGTTAAGTGCTTGTGGGTAAGCCTGCCACAGCTTTTAAACACACAATTTTTCCATGTTGTGATGTTTGATAACAGGTGTCTGGTTTAATGAGGTGCCACTGTGCTGTCAAAAATAAAATTATATTGGTTATGTCATGGTGCTTTTGTCTCTGACCAGGAATAATGGCAATACATGAATTCACATGATGGACTCAAAAAATAAGTTTTTATTTGTATCTGATTATTCATGCTTAACCATCTTTGTGTCTAGCTACCAGTTTTTAGAGGATGCATACAGAAACCACAGGCAGTGTCTCGAGACCATGACGCAGCAGCTGCAAGAGAAAAGAAAAGCCATCGAGGACGTATCCAGCTGCATCAACGGCGGGTAAATTTACCCTGCACAGCTGGAGCTTGATCAGAGAACCTGTTTTAGCTCCACTGCAGATATAACGCGTTTTGCCATTAAAAAATATTGAAGTGGGAAATTGAGCTGTATGCATTTAGGATTTTGGTTTTAATTAAATTAAAAGGGATTTCCACTTGATTTATATTCTTGGATTCCACTCTAGTAGCTTTACGTGACTTGCTGTTTCAAGTCATCTTTATTTAACTTTTCCTGGGCCTCGATGCAGACTCTCAGTTGATCTGCTTTCTGAAATTAGCGGTTTCAGCTTCTCCTTTTAAACCATCCTTCCTTTGATTGGCTGTGCTTTGTAAACAGCAGTTGGGTGGGGCCGCTGTGCTCACAGCTAGTTCTGTGTGCTTGAGATGGCCATATTAACAACATCCACCTGCGTAGAGTCAAGAGTAGAAAACACTGTTTAAATCTGGAGCTTATGGCTACAGGGAATTCTGGCATACACGATGACCTGATTATTTAAAATTAACATGTGGAAAAGAAAAAGCATAATAATGTCCCTTAAAAATTAGACTGAAATAAAATCCAGATTAATGTGAGCATTATATGAATTTCACTTCACAGACTGCAGCAAGTTGAGGAAAATCGGAAAGCTGTAACTAATGAAATAAAGAAGTCCATCTGTAACTTGATAATGGAGATCAACAGGAAGGGAAAGATTCTGGTTAACCAGCTTGAGGTACGTGTGACCTGATTTCTTTAGGTGTAGTGATGTTTGGGTTTCTTTTAATTTTAATTTTATTTTTTTAAAATAAACTCACACCTTTCCCCCCAGGCTTTAACTAAGGACCATGAGTTGGGTTTGAAAAAGCAGCAGGAAGAAGTCAACTCTCTAGGCAGGCACCTAGACCACGTCATTGGCTTCACCAAATGGGCCACAGCTAGCCACAGCGGGACAGCTCTGCTCTACTGCAAAAGACTGGTGTGTAACTTTTAGCATCAAACAGCAATGTGGATTACTGTACACTATAAAGTACATTGTAGCTATTACTTGTTTTTGTCATTTTTCTAATATGTAATATTATTTGCAAAACTTGGTAATCTCAGTGACTTTAAAATGTCCCTGTCTTTTTCTCCCCCTCCTAGATCCTTTACCAGATCCATTACCTGATGAGAGCACACTGCAGTCCCTCCATCGTCCCTCAGAGCTCAGTTCGATTCCAGTGTCGCTCCGGTTTCTGGGCTACAAACGTAGACCTCGGTAAGGCTGTCAGCTGCTCACATGTATAAGAGGCAATGTATACTGATGGTAGCAAGAACAAAAGCTAACTGGCTGCAGAACAGCACATTTGAAAGGATCATGTGGGCCCTAAAAATTCAAATCCATTTTTATAGTGCCCGATCTCCACACTTTATAACATGAGGCAAAGACCCTACAGTAGAAAGGTTATGACTGGGTTGTTCTATGGTCAAGCATTTCATAACAGAAATAACCCCAAATTTTGTGTGTACCTTTACTCATTAGTGTTATTTATTCAACAAACTTACTGATGCTTTTTTTTTTGTATGTTTTTAAAAGTTCAAAATCAATTATGCTTATCAGTGCTGAAAGTGATTGTTATAACTTTTATGCATTTACAGCTATGGTCTAAAATGGTTTAAAAAATGGTAGTCATAGAACCTTCGTCTCACATTTATTTTCATATTTGATGATGATGACCATGAATGAATAGTCCTAATTCTTGACAATCGTTTGCTCTCTTTCTTTAAAAACCAGATAACGTGCCAAATAAATTAAGATAGTCAGTTATAGTATGTCGTATTTAATTACTGTCAGCTGCCTGACAACAACAGAGCAACTAGTGTACAGATTCAACCTTTTGGGATTTACTTACCTGGATGATTGAGCATGCATCAAGACAACTGGTTAAAAAATAAATGTGGAGATGTGGCTGTAAATATATTTTATAAAAGTCTCTGCACAGCTTAAGCATATGAGGACAAAAACACAAATGTAATGACCTCCAACCCCCACACTCAAAACTGACGAATATTTAGGTTGGGTAAATGTTGCATAAGATTAACATTGTTGTATTGAGTCCATTTGTTATCTTGCTGATGCATGTGCATGAACCTATATCAGTTGTGGTCAGAAGTTTACGTAGACTCACTATGGGCATGACTGTACTGGTAAGTTTTGGTTTTGATGATTTCTTTGAACTGTTCTTTTTGCAGGATGCAATGATTCGTACAGTATCCATCTTTAACGATTTAGGGAAAAAAAGAATTGGGCGCACAAGTTTGAATTTATTCTGGATTTTCTCTAATCTACACTGGGTCAAAAGCATAGATACAGACTTAAATACATATAAACACCCCCCACTAACATTTGGTTAAATGTCCCTTAAGAAGTTGCACCTCAACCGGAAGCTTGAACAAGTTTCTGGCGTAATTCTGGCTGGATATTTGACAACTGTTTTTGGCAAAATTGTTATATGTCGTTTAAATTGGTTCATTTCATGGCACAGGGCCTGGCCTTTAAGCATTCTACACAAATTTTCAGTATAGTTGAGGGCTTTGGGAAGCTTAAGGCTAGCCTGCTTTATCCATTTCAGATTTGGAATGGCTTGTTTGGGATGATTGTCCTGTTGGAGCACCCAGCTATTTCAACCGTCTAGCTGATGATCAGAGTTGAAGTTGATGAATTTGTAGGAAAGTCCTACTCCTTTGTTATTCTAACCAATCTGTACAATAAACCAGTAACACTGACAGCAAAACAGTCCCAGAGCATCATGCTGCAACCACCATGCTTGACAAGTGATGCAGTGTTCTTTGCTATGAAAGCCTTATCTTTACTAGTCCAAACATACACCTTGTTTTTGAGGCCAATTAGATAAAACTTTGTCTCGTCTGACCATAAAACGTCTCCCCTCTAAGTTGTCCACATGGACAGCTGCAAGTTTCAGTTGAGCCTGAAGGTGTCAATTTTGGAGGAGAGGCTTCTTTCTTGGTCATCACCCTCTCAGTCCATGGCAATGTTAAACTCATTTCACTGTGGACAGTGATGCTTGTATTCCAGCAGTTTCTAGTTTATGACTAGGGATGGGTATCGTTTAGGTTTTATCCGATACCGGTGCCAAACCGGTACTTTTGAAACGGTGCCGGTGCTTAAACGGTGCTCAAACCGGTGCTTAAAGAATGGAGAACACAAAATTGGTCCAAAAACCTCTCATGTTCAGCTGTTTTTTGTAAAAAGATAACAATGTTAGCCTTTTCTGCAGCTATGGGGCATATATGGTATCACTCTTGGCTGGAAGCAGTGCTTAATCAATGGAAAAAACACAAACTTTGTCCAAAAACCTCTCATGTTTAGCTGTTTCCCACTTTTTCTTTGGTCATTTTAGCCTTTTTGGCCAGGGTGAAGGGAGTATCTGCCATCAAACAAGAAGACAGCCGCATGTAACTACGAGGGTGTTTGCTAGTTCACCTTACATGCATTAATGTAATAACGTGGTTAGCCTACTCAAGGTAAATTACACACGAACAACATTAAGCTACTCACGCAGAGAAGAACGGCTGCTGCTGCCATCATCATCCATCATCATTTCTGCTACACTGGCAGGGCTAGGGGCCAGGACTCTCCTCTTCGGGTTCTTGGGGATGTTGCTAACTCCGGGTCCGATAACAGGCACCACACCCGCAGTAGATGTGCCGGTGTGAGGTCTCGCAGCAAGCTATCAAACACGGCGCATTTCTCGGCTTAAAAAAAAACGCTATGCGTCGCCAGGTGTTTCATCGGATTTGAGGTGTTACCTCCTTTGACAGTATCACAGTATCAGCTTAAAGCACTTGTTGCAGGCTGCTGAGTTTGCATCTTTTGCTGTGAAGTACAGCCAGACTTTTGACCGCTTCGCCTTGGGCGTTTTTAATCTGTAGCTCTGCTCTAAAAGAACGTACGTACCTGGACCCGCCTACTATCCTCGGAAACGTAAAATGATTGGCTAGAATTGGCTCAGGAAAAAAAAAGCACCGAAATAAAGCACCGAAATGTGCGCTGCTTTTCGGTCTGGTTACTACCGTTTATGTCAGAACCGGTGCCATGATGGCACCGGACACCGGTACCCATCCCTATTTATGACAGTCCTAAGCCTTGGTGGGTCATGATAATCATATGTAAATTTCTGACCACTACTGTAACTCCCACACCCACTTTCTCACATGTCTTTGACTGAGTAAATATTTTTTAAACTACAACTTTTCAGTTTATCTGACCATCAGCACATAAGAGCTGCCTAAGTCACTCCATCATCCAATCAGAGAAATGGTGACATTAGTCTGATGTTCAGACTGTTGTCATATTGAGTCATTTGGTATCCTACTGATTAACATTCATGGACTTCTTTGGGTTATTTAGGTTCCATATTTTGGGGATGGTGGCATAAACTGCATGAAATAAAATAAAACAAAAAAAAACAAAACAATAGTTCTGCATCTTCGGTTAATGTAGTAGTTTGTCTTTTTTGGGGCAGGTTCCCTGGTAGTAGAAAGAGGCCCCAGTAGGCCACCGATCACCAACCACCAGACAGGTCCCAGAGCAGAAGCACCCACTGGAGCTCTTTCACTTTCAACTCAGCAGCGACAGAGCACACTCGCTCAGCTCCAGATGCAGGTAAAGGGATCTTTCAAGCTGTCCTTGGCTGCCTAAGAATGAAATGTAGTCATAGATATTCTCAAATATTATGGACTTTATTACGTACTGTAGCCTTTTAATCTTGCTGACTACTCCTCTGATCAAGGTTGACAAGCTTTCCCAACAGCACCCCAGGGGACCCCCTCCTAACCCGTGGTCCTGGCACCAAAATGTCAGGCTACCAGGACCCCCTGGCCCCCCACCACCAACCAGACCTATCCATGGAGGTTCCTCTCCGTCTCAAGGTGTCCCCAACATGGTACAGCAAGGACGCAGGTATGGAAGTTCCCACCCCAACCCTCGAAGCCCCACATCATCTCTGATTAACAACATGAGCTTCCCAGCTGCTCAGGTACGTCAGGTTGTGAGGTTTTGTTAAATTTAAGTACATCAGTGTTTGTTTTTCCTTTACTAAATGAAACAGTGGGACAAATTGATGCCTTTTTTTCTTTCTTTTTTTAATCTTTAAGTCTTTTAAGTGTTTTTTGAACTTGTCTTTTCTACATATAGTCTTTGAGAGATCTGATCCATACCTCCAGCTTCCCCCCTAAACCTACAGATGGGTCACAGGGTGTTTCCCGCTTTCCACAGCCTCTCACGTCTGGAGCAGCTACACAGATGTCACTGCACCAGGTTTGTAGGACCGTTATCATCAAGATTTTCAGTCTGACACAACATGAGTCCAGAAAGTGAAAGCATTTGCTGATAACTGAACTTTGTTTGGTGTTGTTTCCTTTAGAGATGCCTACCAGAGTCATCTTTCCTCAAGAGGAGTGAACCTGGCGGATCGGTCCCCTCCATCACGATCTCTGTACCCAAACCCAACTTCCCTCCTATTCTAGCTTCAGCAACTGCTGACAAAACAACCATGCTTAATCACATGACAGGTCATTATCTGTACATTGATCTTTTCATTTACAAAAAATAGCTTTTAAGGTCTGAAGTTGAGTTAAAAGCTCCATTTTGGGATTGATTTTCAAATAAATAAAGAAAATTGCCTCCTTTTAAAGGTCGAGGGAGGCAGAATTCCCCCATGGCAAAACCATCATCTTCAGACAGAAGCACAGGGTAAGAAGTGAGCAGAGCATCTGTCACAGTGCTACTTAATCCTGTAGTTTATTATTGTGATCATGGATTAACTGTGAAATGTATAGCAGCCTTTTTTTTTTAAATTTTTCTTTAAAAAAAAAAATCAAACACTGCTCTGTGGGAATCTGTATTGAAGGACAACTTCTTGGAAGCAGACTGCCGAGCCACCATCAGCTCCTGCATTAAAGCGACGAAGGAGAACCTCTCCGGGTCCTGTTATTGTCATAAAGGACGAACCTGAGGACGACGACGAAGTCCGTTTCGTAAGAGTGGCATTTATAAACTTAGGATATTTACAGACTTGCCATTTTGATCCAAATGTATCATTCTTAAAACCTATTTAAAATTGATCTTTGACATATTACCACCCCATTTTCAAAAAAGGTGGTTATTCTTTTTGAAATATAAACCGTCTGTGGATAAGAGACAAAGCTGAGAATCAACACCGAATGCTTGTGACTACACAGTATTATAAATACAGTGTATAGTTATACAGTATACAAACAGGCAAATCTGTAGTGAAAATCACTGCATCTGATTGACAACTCACTGAAAACTATTGTTGGCATCCAGACAATGCAAAGGGTAAGTCTTGCATGCAAAGAAAATATAAGTAAATAATATAGCAGTCAGGCTATAATAACTCCAGCCTAACTGCTCAACACTTCTTTTACCTAAGTTCAGGCTTTGGCTGCCGGGCTGGATTCAGCATATACTCAGATTTAACATAGCTTTGTGTTAGCATGCCATTTGTGGAGCTGCTTGTATAGATTGAGTTTTGTTAGCAGTATTAAACAGTTGTATCTGTTCTGCATGGAGTAAAAATAAAAGTAATGCCCATATATCCACTGTAGACTGTTGCACTTCATCTGACTTTAGCGCAAATGGGCAGGAAGGAAAAAGCTTTGTATTTGCCTAGAGTGCAGATAACTGGAGAACCTTTTGCAATGCCAGTAAAAAAAATAATTGTATATTTTGCATAATTACTGAATCTAGTACATTATTGCATTACTGAAAAATGTAAAGTGATTACAATAACTTGTTACTTTGGTATGTGCAACACTCAACTCAACTGAGCAGTAACCTCAATCTCACTTTCCAGCTTATTCTGACAAGACTGATACCAGTTTATGCACACATCCCTGCTTGGAAACTTGTCATGTTTTAAAAGATCATAAATTGAAATTCATTTCTGTCAGAAGTCTTCTGTCCTGAATAGAGAAAGCATTCAGCTCACCACTGGATAAAAGTTCGAATTCCAAAATGTGTGACAGCATAGAGAAGCATAATGCTCAGACATGTGAATGCACCAATGTGGTTTTTATTTTTTTAGGACTTCCTAATTTTAGCAAGACAATCCTAAAATGCATTCTGCTCATATTACAACAGCATGGCTCCAAAGTAAACGTTGGAGGCGTTAAACTGGCCTATCAGCAGTCCAGACCTGTCATCCATTGGAAAACCTTTGGCAAAAATGGCCTGAACTTATTGAGCATTTATCAAATAACTATGAGAAAACATTACTGCTCTCAAAAACACAGCTGGTGGTCTCACTTCCCAAACACAAAGGAGTGGGGATGCAGTATTAGTACAGTAGTAGTGGTGATTTTGGCAGCACGTTGCTTGCATCAAATTTAAAATGTATTCATTTTTAACCCTTATCTGTAAAAGACTGATGGGTTATTGTGAGCATCCAAGTTTGTGAATGCCAGAACTTGAGAAAAAGGCGAAATAGGATTATTGCATCTGCTAGGAGGCTGAGGGATACCACTGGCTTCCGCCGTTATTTTACATTAGTTCAGCCTCAAAATCATTGCTCCTTTTTCACTCTCTCACACCTACAGGTGCAGTCCAACGTCGGCTCTAGCCTGCCAGATAGCAGCACTGGAGCACAGTCTAAGCCCCGGCAGCAGCAGAAGGGCTCCCCACCAGCACCACCCCCTGGATCAGACTCCAAAGACAGGCGTCCTCAGCCCCAATCGCAGCCAGAGTCTGAAAAGAGAGCCGAGCCAGAAGAAGATCCTAATGAGGACTGGTGCGCTGTCTGTCAGAACGGAGGAGAACTGCTCTGCTGCGACAAGTGTCCCAAAGTTTTTCATCTGGCCTGTCACATTCCCACTCTGAATGAATCCCCCAGGTGAGAGACGCCTTTTTGGGATCATGCATAGACACACATGAAAAACAAGAGGTGGACAGGGTGCATGAGGAGGAGTGTATTTCATCCCTAAAACCTCTGTTAGACTATTTCAGCTGGTCTGAACATTGTGTAGTTGAAATGGTTATTGCTAGTAATAGTTGTTTTATATAAAGCTGATTTTTGTTGTTTTTTTAACCATTCTGAAATTAAAAAAAAAATTCTGTATGATCCATCTTTTATCTTTTTATTGTAGAATAAATGTAGAAATTGGTCTTAAATCCCTTCTCTGTTTGGCATTGATGAAGTCTAAAATCTCTCTGTTGAGCGCCTGGTTATTATTCTTGCCCATAGTTAGCTCGTTAGTCTGTGCAGGCTGCTCTATGCAGATAAAATGTTAATCTCTTATTCAGCAGCAGGTGTCCAATCATTGGGCGTTTCCTAACTGCTTTTCTTCACCGTACATCTTTCCTTAGCGGCGAGTGGTTCTGTTCATTCTGCCGAGACCTTGTCTCTCCCGAGATGGAGTACGACTGTGACAGCAAGGATGCCCCCATCTCTGAAAAGTTTCCACCTGTTGATAAAAGGGTATGCTAATCAAGCTGCCATTTGCATTTATGTCCACGAATTAGTTTCAGCCCTAACACCCGAGCCTAAACTCTTGCGGCCCGGTACCAAGCGATGCATGGACTGGTACCAGCCCGTGACCCGGGGGCTGGGGACCACTGTCTTACAACTATAATTTGGTTCTTTAACAGCAGCAGGTCAGGTTGGATTTAAAAAGAGCATCA
Source organism: Pelmatolapia mariae (assembly GCF_036321145.2). Classification (NCBI taxonomy): domain Eukaryota; kingdom Metazoa; phylum Chordata; class Actinopteri; order Cichliformes; family Cichlidae; genus Pelmatolapia; species Pelmatolapia mariae. The sequence goes on from NC_086242.1 coordinate 6,378,361, forward strand.
AAAAAGTCTGAGCCTGTTAAAAGTCCCATTGGGGATAGATTTCCTGCTCTGTAGGGGGAAAATGGTTAAATGACTTCAGAATAGCATTTCATAATGTTCTCACGTCCCTGAAGCAACAATGTCGCTGTCCCTATGAACAGCAACAATGTCGCTGTCCCTATGAACAGCAACAATGTCGCTTCTGAACTCAAAGTTATGTAAGATCTGTCCTCTGGTCTCTAACACTTAAAATCAATGAAACTGCATTCTCTGGGCTAAAGAGGAGAGGGGACAGGCCAGCACACTGTTGGTGCAGCAGCTAATATCTGCAATGGTATTGTGGTATATTAGTGCTAATGGCTCAGGTTAAAATCACAGACGTGAAAGCTGAACAACTTTATCAGGCAAACATCTCCAAACACAGTTAACCTAAATGGGTATCACTGTCAACATTGCCTACTTTATTCATAAAACACTTTAAAAAGCAGCTAGCACTGACCAAAGTGTGAACATATAAAATAGAAATACGAAGAATATATGAAGAATAGTAAACGATATAGAACATCTACATCAGAAAGACAATAAAATCCAAATAAAAATGTGAAGAAAGGCTTTATAGCAGGAATATGGAACATACAGTGTTAAAGAAGAAGCAATGCAACTAAGTGACAAACATGCCAAGCCTTATTTAAACTGTGATGTGATGCAGATTTTTTTTAAACCAGTATTTGATGTGTTGTCTTTGTACTTACAAATTTTCACTGTTTTGTTTTATAAACTTTAAATAAAGTTTTTAATTTTTTAAAATCTAGAAATGTGAGAGGCTGCTTCTTCGTCTTTTCTGTAACGACTTCAGCACTGACTTCCAGCAGCCGGCTTCTCCTTCGGTAAGATGCATTCAATGTTCAGTCAAAACTCCTGTAGAGCGTTCTTTAGTTTAATGCTTATTGTGCAGATATGTTATTTTACTGTGCAATTATTTCAAGTAAAATGAGGTAAAAAGAAAAGAAAATGTCTATTAATTTTCTGTTGTAACTATCTTTTCATGTGAAAGTGACTCATAACTTTTGAGAGAGTTTCACACAACACTTGGATTAGGTGCTTAACTTTTATTGTTTTTCTTCTAAACGTAGGAGACGAGACGGTACAAAGAACTTATAAAGACCCCGATGGATTTGTCAATAGTAAAGAGGAAGCTGGAGTCAAAGGCAAAAGATGGTGAAAGTTATGTCAGTCCTGAGGGCTTTGTTGCAGATGTCAGGCTCATATTTTTCAACTGTGCCAAGTATTACAAGGTTGGTCTGATTTTTGTATTTTTTTATTTTTATTTTGTAAATGCCAGTCATGCTTTATTTAATTGATATTTCCTTTATTTTGCTTTAACTGAAATTTTGTTTTTTACCAGCCAACCTCAGAGGTCGGCAGTGCGGGTTTGTACCTGGAGGACTATTTCGAGGAGCAGCTGAAGCTCATCTACCCGGACAGGGTCTTCCCCGGTGGGAGGGAAGAACAGATGATCCCCCCTTTAGAGGACGAGATAGACGAGGAAGAGGAGATGATGGAGGACGGCGCGGCTGCCGTTAAAGATAAGCCACAAAGCCCTGCAGGAAAGGGGATCCCCCCAGTAGAGGAAGACACAGCTCCTCTAGAAGACAGAACAACACCAGCAGCAAAAGAAAAGTCAGAAGCTGAAACGAGCGAGAAGAAGACGGGCAAAGCGATAGCTGCCACAGAGGGAGGCGCACCTCCTGCAGACGAAGTAAAGCAGGAAAATGTTGCTGCTGTAAAACAGGCGGAAAGCTCTCCAGCAACTCAGAGCGACACGAAAGACGGAGTAGCTTCCAGCTCCACAAAAGAGGTGAAACCTCGGATTACTACGGACACAACAACAGAGCCACCTGAAGCTCCGCAGGAGAAGTCTGCTTCTGTGGACACAGCCAAGGAGAAGCGATAGATGGATGTACAGCAGATAGGAAGAGGAACTGTTGATGATGATGATGGATGAGTCCAGTCTTCCACAGAAGTGGCCCCAGTGGGGACCTACATTTGCTGCAGTCATGCCTTTGTTTGTTTGTGTTTTGTAGGATGAATGTTGTTTTTACGATTGTATTTTTATTTATGTTTTATTTGATGGGAATGGTGCAGATTAGCATAGTTTATAGAGATTGCTCAGCTATTATTTATAGTTGGGCTTTTAATAGGAAAAGAACTGCTGTACTAAATGGGCTTTAGTAGCAGTTATGCTTTAGATCCACAGCAAAGATCTAAAAAGCTCTTTGTTCTTCTCTGAATGGACATATGATACCTTGTAACAGATTATTTTCAGTGATGATGCCACTGAAAAGCACATAAATGACATTCTTTGTTCAATATGTACAGGATATCAGTCGTCACGTTGCTCGTCACCTGTACAAAATAATGATGTATTTTGAAAGCAGCCAAAAATAAAAGTTTAAATTGGTAATGCATGTAGAATGTGTTAATGCTAACATTTCTGTTTAGGCTTTTACCTTCATGATCAAATAATGTTAAAATGCAATAGCTTTGTTTTAGTATGGTATTAATGCTACGTATGCAACAAATAAGTACTGTAGTTTCTGTACAGAAGGAAGTCCTACATTGATTGCAGTCGAACCATCTCTTGTGTTTCCACTTTCCACAGAGCAGCATTCTGTTGTTGGTATCGAGAGAAAAATGCTTCAGATTTTAGTGGGCTCACTTCAGATAATTCAGAGACGTCAGAATCTGTCGTCATTGTCATGTTTTACAAATTGTGCTCTACAAGATGAGAATGGCTCAAAAACTGAAACATCATTAGCATTAATATTCTCTCTAATATTGTTACTTTATTACTAATCAAGCATACTGTAAATAACTTAATGCTGAGCATAAAAATACCTGAATTTACAGTATTTGTAATAAACAGGGCTACATGAACATCTGGCTTGTGCTTGCGTCCCTCTGTGATAATCTGTTGGTTGTGATTTTAGGGTTCATGTTTTGGAGCTATGAACCTACTAGCCATTTGTCTACTGCAGTGTATGCAGAAGAGCATCTCTAAATCTACAAAATGGGCTGCAGCAGCAGAAGACCATGCTGGGTGCAACTCTGAAATGTGCGTGTTGTAGATTGTAATCGAATCTTTTATAAACCACCATCTCCATGCTAAGAAAGTTGTTGTATCACTGGTTTAGATTGGTGATGGTGGTTTAATGGTGTGTTATTTTTTATTATTATTATTTTCTTGGCACACTTTGGATTCCCCGTTAATCATTCTGTCATTTAAACACAGCCTACCTGAGTGTTGCTGTCCATGTCCATCTGATTAGACACCATGTTTCTAAGATTTTTAGGGCCGAGTACAGTGGGGTCAGTTTTATCTGAATTTATAAACAAGAAGAGGATCGTCCAGTCTCTAACAGAAACTTTGTATGTAATTTTCAAACTTGACCCATTCAATCACAAAGTAAAAGCAGACTGACTCTGTGTTATTCCCATCTTATAACATCAAAGTCGCTCTAAAAGTAGCAACTGACGAGTGGTTGCAGATCTGGTCACAGTCATCGAAGTAACCATTTCAAAGGCATAGCCAGATTGTAAGTTCATTATACACTGAGTCAATAGTTTTGGTCATGGTGCAATCTTCAACCACTATTTTCCCGACTGCAGCATTAAGTGGCCGTTCTAGGAAAAGTTTTTGACCCTTCCAGATTAGCTTAATCTTTCAGTCCTTCAGGTTGCTCCACAAAATAGCACAGGCTGGTATATAGGACAGACTAAGACTCGGTTGGACCGTCTATACAAAGGATGGGCTATCTATACATCCGTTCGTGGTTTACCTTGGAAAACATGGCAGATAGTTACCCAAAAAAAGTAGAAAGACGGGTAGTAGAACGAACTGACAAAAGAAAAGCAAGCACCAAAATAAAACATGGTAATTGTAACATAAAAAAACAGAAAGACACAGGACCAAAACTAACGGTCACATGAACCCTCCATAAGTCAACAATTTGTTATTTAACTGAAAAATCTATGAGGATTGCAAGCGTATTTGTTACAGTTTGGAGAGAGTGGCTAGTTTTAGTTTGGACACACTGGAATTATATCCATTTTCCCCCTACTCTTGGTGAGAAAGCAAAGCTGATTTTTAAATTATTTGTAATCTTGATATTTGTTCTGAGATTTCTTGTTACATGTAATTTTGAATATTAGGAGACCCCATAGACCACTAGATGGGGCTTTTAGGTTGCCCTTCACCATGTGAATACTGTTTATATATTCATAAAGTAGTGATGGCATCTCACATACACAAAGTTTCCTTTTAATACATTTATACACCCTACTCTTTGTGTTTGAAATTAAAGCTGCGAGATTAAAGTCGCTTTTTGCTCTCCAACATTTAAAGCACACAGATACACATTGGCTTTAATTTCTCTCAGTACTCATTCTTCCTCGGCTGTGGTCATTTTGAACCCTGAAACCAATTTTTCCAGTGATCACTTCCAAGTGGCCAATGGATCAAAGAGGCCTCGCCTTAGAGGAATACAAGAAAAATAAGCGTGGCTCTTATTTATAGGCACCTGGGGCCCAGCCAAAATGGTGGGCTCAATTAGTGGTAGAGCAGCATTTTAACTCATTTGATGGATGATGCTTTTAGTGTTGGTGTTGGGTGGCTATCACTTAATTCGCTGTAATTGATACCAAAAGCCCAGTAGCTGCATTGGTCAGCTGAATAAATGCAACCAGACAAATTTTCCCCTCTTCCACTTTCCTCCTGCTGGTTTTCGAGGTTTGGTGCATGTGAAGCTGATTGAAAGTGCCAAGGTATGAAATATATGTCAGTGTAATTCTGCAATATCTTTGGATTATATAACAATTTCCAAAAATGGAAATAAATGTAAAATATCGTTTTCTGCATGGCAAAAGTAATATTACTTTCTTGTGGTGGCCTTAATTCCTTAATGCTGATTCAGTTGCTGATTTTGAGTCGGTTTCCTTTCCTTCCTCAGAAATGCGAATGTGCCATTGGATCACAACAAATGACAGTCATTCTTACATACCCTCTTCTAAATTTTTCTCCGCCTGTTTTTCCTTGGTGGCACTGCAGTGGTGTGGAATACCACACAATCATTTCTGTGGCTTGGCCCCGTTTCGCAGCGAACAACTTGGACTCACCTGCTTGCTTGTAATTACATGGCTCAGCTCCCTCTACAGTTTTTGAGGTCGTGTTGTAAAAGCACCACTGTCTTCACGTTAGGGGAACCCTCACCCACTTGATTCTAGGGTTTGGAATCAGGGTTTGGCCTCTTTTTAAGGCGCCCATTGCTCGGTTTACCATAGAGGTCTATGGGACTATTCAGGTGTTGCCAGGTTCTTCTTGCTCAAGGCGGCTGTGGGGCTTTAGTTAAAGTCTTTTCATATGATGACTTTTGAATTCTGTATCAGTCACACGTCCCTCAGATTGCATTACAGATCCCACTTTTTCCTTGCATATTGTCTCTTACTGATGGCTCCTCTCTGTCACACTTAGGTCCGACAGTATCACAGCCACTCAGTCGCTGTAATGTGCTAAGGCCTGCCAGCCATGTGACACCAACTGTGTTTTTAACCTCATCACCCCAACCGCCATCTCTCTGCCAACCTTCAGAGACTGTGCTGAACTGGAGGGTAAAGAAAAGTGGAGCAAAAATACATTTCATCTATGTGTGAAACCGTGTGTGTCTCTGGTGTCTGGTATCATATTATTAAAGAAGTAGGAACTTTAATCCAGGAAATTATTTGCAAGCATCATGACTCTGCTAAAGATAACATTTGTCTCAATCTGCAGAACAGTTATTAAATCATAATGTAAAAATGTGTGTAAAACACTGAATGCACATTGTGGTTTGCTTTTTTAGTCTATTAAAAACCCTAAACCATCTTTTTGCATTACAAATAGTTGTACTCAGGACAGCTTTAGAGGTTAACCCTTACCAAGGTGCCAGTGGTGTTTCTTTGAGAACCTGGAAGCAGATGACCACTTCTCTTTCGATGTGGTGAAGTACTTCAAACAAGCACGATTGTATAAGAAAGAGAGTTATGGTTACAAATGGCAGTTAGTTCTCTATAATATATAGGTTTTTTTCAATCAACTGTGCATTTATGGTCTATTTTTACATTTAGATACTATATAAACTGAAAACTTACTAATTCAAATCAGTCACTAATCACTCAGGTGAAATCCAGCAGAATCTTATAACTGGTCCCAAGGACTTTGTGTTGAAGGTGGCTCTGAAACCATCCATGCCTTCATCTCTGAATTCTGCTTCTGAGCTGAGATTAAAATAAATAAATAAATAAATAAATAAATAAATAAAGCCGTTGACCACAACATTAAAAGCGCTAGCAAGTTACTAAAGTAATGGGTCCTGGCATTTTTGACACATACCACCACTGTTGCGTACCAAGCATTCACCTCCATTGCAAAAACATTCCCCAACAGGAAAATGTGGTCCACTGAACCTTGAAAATACTTACAAATGGCTTGAGAACATACTGAATTAACACTTTACAATCTCTGAACATGAGTTATTATGAGGTGTGCAGTGGGTCCTTAGAGCAGAAGGTGGAGTATGTTGTCAGCTGATGCTAGCAAGCTTAGTTAGCAAGCCACAGGGGGCTTGTTCAGATTAAATAGAATAAGATATAAAGCATTCTTTCATCTCCTTCTTCCTCTTCTTTTGTCCCTAGCCGGCGGTTGGCAGGGAGGTTCTCCACGAAGCCAATACGTCGCTGTGGGTGTCGTAGGGTTTCCATCTTGATCAACGATGCACTTACAGGTCTTGTGGTCTCTTGCCTTCACCTTTGCTTGCTTGAGGGTTAGACGTTGTTGTTTAAGATCATCTTCAATTTGCTTGATCCAAGTCTTCTTGGAGGTCTCTCATCACTCTCACTCTGATGCTGCTGCATCAAAAGGCGGTATGGCAGGTGATGGTTGCTCATGCGGCAGATGTGGCCAAACCATTGCAGTTGTCGCTTCCTAATCAGCTCTTCCATTGAGGCCTGCTGGTGACATTGACTACGTATCACGCGCTGCTGAGACTATCACAGAGGGAGACACAGAGAATCTGACGCAAACAGCGCGTTTGGAAGACCTCAAGGTTGTTGAGGTCGTGTTTGAGGATGACCCAGGTCTACGACCCATAGATAAGAATGGGGAATACCAGTGTACGGTACAGGCGATTTTGACCAATTTTGACCAATTCTTGAATTCAAGAATTCAAGAATTTTGACCAATTCTTGAATTCTTGAATTCAAGAATTCAAGAATATAAAGCATTAAAACACATTAAAAAGACAACAGCCTTAATCAACACAGTGTAGTTTGAACCCAGAAGCAGGGTTTTATACGTCATCATTTCATAACTGGATACCCAGAGATAGTAGCTAATATGAGTTTTGTGCTAAGTACCTCTTGGATTAGGTGTTTACACAATAAACTGCACAGAAATCAATATAATTTTACAGAAGATGATTTTAAAAAAGGCTCCAACACAACAAATATGCTAGAGAAGTCCACTTGAGTGACCCCAGTCAGCAGAGGTGATGTCTAACAGAACATGAATGGGCATGCCCCTTCTACAGCCTGGTTCTGCCGGAGACTGCTTCTGGTTAAAAGGGAGTTTTTCCTTCCCATTGTTGCCAAGTGCTTTTTCATAGGGGGTCATCTGAGGGGTTTCTCTCTGTATTACTGTAGCTGTCTTTACTGTCCTGTCTTTACCTTACAATATCAAGTGCCTTAAGGAAACTGTTTTGTGTTAACACTACAGTATCCTAAATACTTTTACTTTTGTTTCATGTATGTCACATAACAGAGATTTTCATTCATTCAGAGCAGCAAATAACTATTCAACCGCAGCCTTTCACTCAAAACCACAAATTAGAGCACTCGGGGGGATGAAAATGAGAAGGTTACATAATGTTGAGTCCACGAATGTCTGAATTGAAGCATGTCTTCACAGAGCCACACTTCACGCATGGCTGAAAATGTTCGCACTACAAATGAATTTCTCCTTTGTTAGCGCTATGCCAGATGTGTTGAAACATGGATTTTACAAGAGTGGAATGAAACAGGCTCTGGTATTAGACCATCAGGGTGCAAATAAACATTTATAATTTCCTTAACCACTGTGTGCTGTGTTTAGGTTCAGCTCAGTTTGCTGTCGTGAGTGCCGCTGTGACAAACTGCTGCTCGACACAAGGAGCCATTTCATTTCTCCTTGCAATTTTCTCTGTCTTGAAAGACCAAATTCGACATGCTTCACTTGGTATTAAAGTGTTTCATTTAACAACGCTGATTGTGTTTTGTACAGGCACAATGTCCGATCATCTGTGAATAATAAAAACTGTGTGTGTGGTTGATTGTCTTGATGTTTTTGTTTTTTCTTTTTCCTAGAGAGCTAGATCGTCTGCCACAGCAGACTAAACCAGCCGCCGTCTAGTTAACATTACTGAGGTTTCTAGAATGGCTGAACCCTGATAGGATGTCCTGTTTTTCCTGTAACTCAACTCTTCAGATTCCCCGATCATGCCACGGCATTTCCAGTTTGTGAGGATATTTCCAGTTATTCCACTTGAAAAATGAATAATGGGAATTCTATAAAGGGAATGTTTGCTTCTTTCGTTGCCTCATTTTAAGGCTGACAAATTGCTTGAGGTGGACGCTTCCTACCATCCGTAATCAACTCTTCTCAGCAGCGAGCTGCTTTTCACCGCTGCTGTGTTGTTCCAGGCCAGTGGAAATACAAGGGACAACCATAATGGATCTGTAATCTAAAATTTGCCACTCTACATGGAAATCACAAAGGCTTGTCTTGCGGCTTTGTAGCTGCAGTTGCAGTAGCTGTTCCATAAACTATCTGGGTTGAATGGATTGACATTTGAACTTTTCAAATGTTGGTTTTGGTGAATGGATTTGAGATGTGAATGCAGCTGCAGCCTATAGCAATTTTAGGGAGGTTATAATGGGTACAAAATTAGACTAGCTTAAATAGAGTTTGGTCTCTCTATTTAAAAAAAACCAAACAAATTTAGTTAGTTTTCCAAGTTCACAAAATAATTGCAGTTAGTTTTACATTTAAGTCTATGTTTTATTTGTTTTATTTTAGTCAACTAAAATGTTATTTCATATGTATTTTTAGTTTGTACCTTTTTTTAGTTAACTAAAATAACCTTGGTCTCCAGAAGCTTGATGGCTCTCATCAGTTCTATTTTCTACTTACTTCTGTCTTTCTCAGTGCTAAGTGCTTAATCAAATCATTACAGTCAAACACAGAATAGTTAAGTCATTTTTACCCACAGTTTTATCCAAAAACACATGAAAATTCATTCTGTAGAGTCTATTTGCAGTCACAGCCTTCATTACACAGCAGTCTAGGCGACTCTTCACCAAGAAAACAGCAGCACATGCTCAGTCCCCGCCCCATACTGATTTGAACCAATAATGTCTTAAAGAGTTTTCCGGACGTCCCGCCCACAAGCGTGAAACAGGCAAACATGGCAGCTTCCACCGATATCATTTTGGGGACCTCAGCGTCCATCGCTGGCATTTTAAATGAAAAACACGGACCTGAACACTTGCAGACTTTAAAAACATTTACAGCTGCGCTGCGGGATGTCGAATACAGGTGAGGTGTGGGTAATTTATTTATGTTTTATACGGAAATGGGCCGTATCAGTGCCGGTCCGGCTAAGCTAGCAGTAACTTGAAAATACCCAACTGTCAACTACGCACTGCCAAATATAACGGCACGCCCGGTTTCTGAACTCATTCAGACCTAATAATTGTCGTTGCAGCATAAAAAAAAACAACTAATACATATCAGCAGTATAGCTTAAATACGTGGTTTTGTTTAAGTTCTGTTATTGCTGTTTTGTACTAAAAGCACATTTTTAAGCATTACTGGCATTTTTTTTCCTGTGCAGGAGCTAACTCTGCTTATTAAAATTTAACGGCCTGTGCACGTGACATTATGCTCCCTTCTGTAGTATTTGTAGCACAGGAGTATCCCGCACATTGGATTCAAATTGTAAACTTCATGTTTATTTTTTTCTTAATGGAAAAAAGACAGTGTTTCACGCAAGATCCAGCTAATGTAGTGCAAATACCGCGTTATTAACTACATCTGTGTTTTATATCTGGTGGTCTCCCAGTGAGGGTACTGCAAATGAAATGAATATTGTGTATTTGTTCACCTGTTTGTCGTTGTCAGAGATGCTGTGGAGGAGGAGACATTCTCCACTCTTGTGAAGGTCCTGACCAGACTATGTGAAGAGCTGCAGGCTGCCGGCTTGGACAGTGAGGATGTGCAGACCTTTACCCTGCAGCTCCAGCTGACCGCAGAGTGCTTCAGAGCTCAGAGGAACTCCTGTGTCCAGAGTATACGTAACCAGAGTCTGCTCAGGTATCCCCGACGTCACAAAGCAGCATGAGGGGGATCTTTCAGAAAATACAAATTAATTAAGTAAACAATGGTCATAGAGTTTAGTGACTGATTTATTTGGAAACTCTGCTAAAAATCCTTCTTGAGCATTTTTCCTGCTAAAATTTGGCAGTTTATGTTTAAGGAACTTGTACAATTATATCTTTGCAATTGCAGGATTTGTTTAAGTGCTATTTTTGCAGTTTATTATAATATTATGTCAAAGTTTGTTAGATTATTGGGCGCCTCCTTTCTTAAGACAAAGAAACACTTGACATAATGTGTCTTTGTCAACTAGGGAACTTGGTTTCATTGATGTATCCCTCAAACTCCTGAGATTTTTATCTACTGTAAATATGGAGATTCCAGATACAATCTTCGAACGTAAGTCTAAAATTCAGCCACTGATGCTTAAGGTACAGTACTTATGTGTTTTTCCTTTGTCCCTTTCAAAGCCAACTAAATTGTTTTGAAGTGAGCTATAGAGGTTGTTAGAGATGGAAGTAGATTGTGCTGTTTTTGTCTTGTGGTGCTCAAATTGTAAAAGAAATTATGACTTTGACCAATTAAAAAAAATATTATGCCTTTGTGTAGGCAGTTTCATATAAGAACTATTTTCTGTCAACAGTCTACATCCGCCAACCAGAAGAAGTGTGCATCCAGCTAATATTACAGCTCAGGTTAGGGGAGGATGTCATTAATGTTTACATCCTGTCACAATGTCACTATCAAGAGCTGTTTTTTTTTGTTTTGTTTTGTTTTTTTAGGGTTCTTTGAGTTTTATAAGAAACCGTTCTGTCAAGTTCTTTTGTATTCAAGAGTAGGCAAAAAACTTTAACAGTCTAGAGGGACATAAAAGCAATACACCATGGAGGAAAATGAATGTTGAATGTTTTTTCTTATTTTTGATCTGTTTTCTGTGGCTCAGCTCTTCGCTGTGGCATCCAGTTTCTTGGTAACTTGGCTGTTGGTAACCAGTTGTGCAAAGATGACATTTGGATGATAAGCTTCCCAGACCTTTTCCTGTAAGTTCTGTGTGCCAAAATCTCACCCTCATCTTTTTGTTTGACTCCAAAATCACATGCAGATTCTATATTGGTAATTCTGTCAACCCGAACGTATCCAAACAGGCAGCTGCTTAGCACTGACGATGAGAAGACCGTGAACTACACCTCGATGGTAATCCACACATGCCTGGATGAGGCCAAGGTGGAAGATTTGTCCAAGCCACAGAACATTGAGCTGGCTCTCAGGGTGATGGAGCTCTGCAGGACTCAGCCTGAGCTGGACTGGACGTAAGTGCATCATTATGGTACTAACTTGAAAACTGTTGTTATGCATTAAGGGCATATTTAAGTGCTACTTTCCCTTTGCTATTTATTGATTTTTCAGAGTGCTCATTGCAACACAGCATTTCCTGAGGTCTTCATCGCTGGTGGAGAACATGTACTCTGAAATGTCTCACCATGATAGGTACTTCATTTTTGTTGTTTGGACAAAAACATGAACAATTCATTTAAACAGAATTGTAAAAAAAAATCTGGTTAAATGTATGCTACAACACCTTTCAGCCTATTATTATTTTAGTTTGTTTGGTTTTTGCACTGCAGAGAATTGATGCACAGAATAGTAGTAAAAACAGCTAATATTTAAATAAAAACTATAGATGCTTCATATAGATGTACATTTTGTTTTTCAGAGTTACTTTATTAGAGCTACTTTTAGCCCAGCTAAGAGAGGAGGGCTCAGAAGACTGTGGCATCCCTCCCAGTGTGGCTCGTTTCCTGGCCACTTCCTTCCAGAAAGGTTGTGGCGCTGTGCTCACACTTGCTACGGGTTCTGCGTCCAGTGATGAGGTACAGATCATAAATTCAACACATTTTCCGCAGGTTTTTCACCCTGCGTTTGTTAGTCTTACCCTGTGTGAAATGAATTAACCTATGTTTCAGTCATTTTGACTCTCAGTATTGTGTCTCAAAAGATTCTCACTCTGTGGACTGCCCCCCGTTTGTTGCAATCCCCTGCAGGTCCTGCAGGAGGCACTAACAGTGATTAGTCTGCTGGATGTGCTGTGTGAGATGACCTCAGACCACAAGCAGTTCATGTTCCTACAGGATCATCCAGACCTTCTAGTAACTACTGTTGGTAAATGAAAAACAGCCATTAAGTCAACAACCGAGCAACAGCAGACATTAAATTAAACAGCCCGCAAAGTCCAAATGCTGGAAAGTTTGAGGTTTATCATTTAATCTGTTTCTTAAAGGAGGAAAGCAGAATCTCATTTGTCAAAATCAGCTATAATCTGAATAGCTTTATGCTGCTTCTCAGAAGGTGTTCTGCTTTTCCTGTTGTCTGTCACAAACTGTCCATGCAGAGCTCCTGGAGCAGGTACACGCCACTGGGAAGGCCAGTAAGAATATTTTCAGTGCTGCTCAGAACTTCTCCTCCTTCAGTGGAGATGGAGACTCTTCTTCTTATTCTCCTGTCATCAGCTTTAAGGCACACCTCATCAGGCTCATAGGAAACCTCTGCCACAGCAATACCAACAACCAGAACAAGGTTTGGATAAATGAATGAGTGGAGGGATGGAAGTTTGTGGTGGTACTTGATAACAACTGTGACGAAGAGTGAATGAGAATTTTGCTGTAAGCCATAATTTCCAGATCAGAAGTAGTTAAATGTGCTGAGTCAAATTTCCACTTGTCCTCTGTCTTTCCTTGACCTAAAAATCTTACTTCTGCACCTCAGAGTCCTTCATATGCTGCCATTTTAAATATGTTGAGAATTTACATACAGTATTTCATGATTATACTATTAGCGGGACATAAAGAGAACTTTATGTCTGTCTACCTATCTGTCAGAGACAGACACTCACAGAGTCTTGTACTTAAATCTGTCACATCTGAAGCGTTTCTTTAAGTAAAACTTCAAAATAGCTGCCCAAATAAGTACCCGGAGGCATTTTGAAATAACTGTTAGGTGGGGAAATCTGCTCAAGCACTTTAGCTATTTTTTCTATCTATCTAGTAGGGGAGAGGAAAAATCTATGCAGTATGGTATCACAATATTTTCCTTGCCATTATTGTCAATAGAGGTACAACAAAAAATCAGTATTTTATTAAATAATACTGTGAGAATACTTCGAAAAAGAGGGCTTATCTCATGCACCATCTTCATGAGATAAATGTTAGCTGAGCAAACAACGCTACCTTCTAATTCAGAGCACGCTAATGACTCAGTCACAGTAAAAATAGGACAGCAACCACCTTGCATCTACAAACAAATAGCTGGCTGACTGGTGATTGTATTGAATTTTTTCATATTGTACTAAATGGCTGCGCAGAGTTTAACAGTCATGACCACTTTTGATCACAAGGTGATTGCACAGGTCGCCTGATAGGAAGCTTTTCTGCAAACGGTTGCAGTCTGACTTGGAATGACTGCAGTCACTCTCTAAGAGATTATTTTAAATAATTGCTGTTTAATTTATAAATGCAGGAAGACTACCAACATACTACTATCAGTCTGAATGAGCACAATTTGAGGGGACTTGACTCAGCTGAGTGGTTGCATTCTGGTTATATTCCTGTAGAACAGGAAGGTTGCTGAGAGCAAATGTGATAGTTAAAAGTGATTTTTTTTTTTTTTTTTGTCTATGCAGACTGCAACAGACAGCATTATGTGCCTATTTATTACAGATAATTGCTGTATTATCAGAAATGGGTTACATGTAATTGCTAACTTGACACCATGTAATTGTAAAGTGACAGGAGACTGACTCTGTCCGGCAGCATGGATGGCAGGTTTCGGTGACAGTGTTTGTGTGCTTGAATATCTCATTTTGCAGTAGAAAAATAATCCAAAAAGAAAGTTAACTTTAGGACATCATTTTCAGCTACAAAAAAATAAATCACAAAATATGTTATTGCAACACTCAGCATATTGCAAAATGTAAAAAAAAAGTCACAAGAACATCATATTGTCATGATATCTTATCACGTGGTGCCTGTTGATTCCTACCTGTACGTGCTAGCTATCTAGCTGTGAAAGATGAGCAGTGGTAAGGTTTTATACGTGGCAATGTGGATATTCTCATCATTAGTAAATGTCGGTGCTTATATGCTTCTCTTCCTTGTCTCTCTCCCATCCTCAGTAGGAGGAGGAGGTAAGACACAAGGACGAGTCAAGTGAAGGAAGCGGAGAGATACATTAGCATATTGAAAATTGCCCAAAGCCTCTTTGGTTAGTTTTATAATATGCACTGATAGTTCTGTCAGGAAATTATGGTTTAAAACAATTATCGAATTTAGAAAAGCAAAATATTTACAAACCCTAAAATTGAAATGTTTTTCTTTGCTTACATTTATTTTAGTCTGCTGGTCTGCCCTTCTAATTCGATCCTTGGTCTCCTAGCATTTAAACAAATACCCTTGATCAGTCCAACACAGTTGGAGGGTCAAAAGTGTAAATGTGACTGCGAGGTTTGGGAGGCCCACCTGAATTAGTTTGCTTTGTTTGACCTCTCCACTAAATGATCATGCTCAGAGGCAGGTTCTAGTAAATGGGCTGCTGCATGCAACCTCAAACCAAATCTCCTGAGGAGTGCAAACGAGTGCAAGGTCTAATTGAGCGAGAGGCTGTGGGTTCTTTCAACACAACTCGCTTTTCCGCTCAAATGTGAAACATTAGCTTCTTGTTTATTCTAGAAATCTTATCAGTTTTTCTCAATTGACATCTTTCAGCATGCAGCTATCAGCGTAAAGCACAGATGGGTAATAAAGCAGACAGTATCAACATCACTTTGTAGACTCGGTTGTACTTAATAGAAACAGATTTGTGGAATGCTTGTGGGATGGCCACCCTCAGTTGGCCCCTGTATAATATTTATGGATGCTGATCTGTGGTCTGTCAGTGGTCAGAAATCACCACGTATCTGTTTTCACCCAGATTTCTTCCAGTAAACCAAATGTCGTTCTGTTCACCTTTGGGAGAGATTGTAATTTAAGATGTGCATGCAAAGCGAGGAACTGCTTGTGCCGGACTGAAAGTCAGGGTCCAGCTGCTTGTTATTCATCCCTTTATGAGTTTAAATATAATTTCAGTAACTTCAGACAATGATTCCTAAAGTGGAAAACGCAGACCTGCGTGCTCTGTGTTTCTTTGACAGTGTAAATGACATTTCCATTTTCTGTAACTCAGCACTTTGTCTTGTTCTGTTGGTCCAGTGTGTTTGGAGGGTAACCGCAACGGCGTGCAGAGGGCAACAGAAAGCAAATACAACAATTAAGCCTATAGAATGAGACACATGATAAAGAACAGATCGTCCTGTTGTGGTGCTCTTAGACTAACCCACAACCACACTGCTTTGTCTGCATGGATGTGAGGCTCTGCTAAGGGCATCTCTGTACTGTTCCTTTGTCTGCTGTTTCTTAACTCGAATCGTGAACTTCGATAAACGTCTCACAAATTCTTTCAGTAAATCTTGGATATAAAGTATCTCAATTTAAGTAAGTTTATATAGATTTGTTTCCTCCTGAAAAAGAGATATAAAGTAACTAGAGACTGTACAGCAAAACCTTTTGCTATAGTTTTGTTCACTTAATAAGACATCTCATTAAGAGTATCTGGTTTTATTCTTGCATAAACAATGGGCAGTTTGTGGTGTTGACATGTAAATGTTTTTACTTCAGCAGATGCTGAGTACTGATCCAATACCAGTGTTAAATTAAAATAATGTGTTATTCAAGTCGGTCCAGTTGACATACCTGAGGTATGAGTGGTACTGGTTGATTTTCAAGAACAAAATTGATGTCCTGAGCTGTAGTAGCTGCAGTGACAGGGATGGACAAGACTGGGAAAGAGTACATCAGAGGGACAGTTCAAAGTTAGAGACACAAGGCTGAGCTGGTTTGGACATGTGCAGAGGAGGGAAAGTGGATATATTTCATTAAAGATATTGACGATGGAGCTGCCAGCCTGGAGAAAAAGAGGAAGACCAGAGAGACGATTCATGGACGTAATGAAGGCGGATCCACAGAGAGGTCTGGTTTAAAAAGAGGATGCTGAGGATAGTTTGAGATGAAGGTGGATGGAGCAGCCAAAATCATTTTGTGTCAAGCTATGTCAGGCTCTATTTTTTCCTGATTTTGGAAAGTATAATTTGGGAATAAATCACCTCCAAGGATAAATATACTAAATTGGCATTTGAGGATTTATTTACACTGGTCTCATATTGGTTCAATGTGAGAGTCATCAGGCAGCTGCTTACTGCTGTCATTTATAGTTGTGCTAGTTTTGTCTCATTCTACTCTGTTTCACTGCGAGTACACCTGCTGAGCCGACAGGTGAAGTGATGATAATGAATCAAGTAGTCAACAACACCTTCCGTTACGTTACAGTAATATGTTACAGTTAAAGTTTAACAAACAACAGTGAAAACAAGAAAAAGAAATTGGGTAATTAATTACATTCTAATTCATTAGAAGTTAACACTGTGAAATTAGCAGGGGACCTGGCAGCTGAGTTACTCTATATTTTATATCATTTTCTTATATCCCACAGGTGCGAGAACTTGAAGGCATCCCCCTCATCTTGGATAACTGCAACATTGACAGCAACAATCCTTGTATCCTTTCTGTGAAGTATAAATGTGAAGCTGTGGTAATGTAGCCATATTTCATGTTTATTTAAATCATTCTTCATATTTAAGCAAAAAGTTTGTGGGCTCTTTTGTAATTAAGCTTTGTATATTTGTACAGTAAAGCCAGTGGGCTTGCCTGCCCATGCACAAAAAACAAAACACAACTTTGCATTGTGCTTTAATTGTTGCAGCGTGTACTGGCTGGCAAGGAAAGAGTGCTGAAATTTGAAGAGAGTTATGTTGCTGTGCTTGCAGATGGTTGACAGCATCATGTGATGGGTTGCAGTTGGTGTTGAAATGGCTGATTCAACATGCAAATTTTGTTTTGGAAACTTTAAATCCAGTTCAATACACAACTAAAGCAAAATGCTAAACTTTCTTCTTCTATCCAGTGGAGTTACACTTTATTGGGCTTGATTCAATTAGCTGATGGGTGCCAGCAGACCTTGGAAGAAAGAAAATAAACAGTTGGTACACTGCGGAGCTCCAGTTTTCACTTATTTATTGCACTAAAAGGAAGTGACGCTTCCAGCACCACATTCATCAGACCCACAAACCCTGACTTTAAACTGGAGGGAGCTCACATATAATGTATCTTTGTCACAACTTTTTGACAGTCTTTGAGAAAACACATATGTCTTCAGGTCATTGTCTTTGTTCCCATGTTTATCTTCCATGTCTGCTTACCGACACATCCACACACACAGAACCACAACCCTGTCTATCTACCATTACATCCTGTCTAGAAAATTTAGTTATCTAGAAAAAAATGTGTATGGGGTGACCTGAAATGCAAAGCATACACAACCTGTCTACAAACCCGTTTGTTTGTTAGGCTGTCTTTGTAGTCAATGACCCAAGGAAAATAAAAACTGCTCATGAGTTGAAAGAGCTTGATCTATTTTCCAGGTTTTGTTGGTATTGTATTTTCTTTCTATAACAAATCATTTCCTAGATCCATCTTGCATGACATCTACTACCTTGTAGCTTGATGCAAAGTTGTTTTTTTTTTTTTTTTGGGGGGGGGTGCAAACTCACCGGCTTTACTGTACAAATATACAAAATTTAATTCCAAAAGAGACTGAATAAGACCACAAATTTTGATTTAAATTGATGCAGTAGTGTTAAATGGATGTTTGTTTTTAGGCAATAGTAATGTGTTTTGTTTTGGGGTTTTTTTTTCTTTTTTTTTCTCCCTCTCATGACATTCTTTCCCAGCTGGGTTTTCTGCAATTACAAATCACTCTAATGTTAAAGGGGACCAATTATGCTCACTTTTAATCGGTTCAAAATCATCCACAGTTCTCATAAACTTGGCTCTGGTGTAACCGCTCAGTTTGTCCTTTGTCTGAAATGAGTAGTTTCAGCTATTCATCTCTCTTTAAACCTGGTTTCTTTTCATTGGCTGCCCCTTGGAAACACAAGGTTTGAAGAGCAGGTGGGTGGGGCTACTTTTAGCCTTACTGTATTATGGAAATCCCCTCTCTCTGAGAAAGCCAGAAACTGATTCCCGAGCTTTTGTCTAACAAGGATTGCTTCCACATATGCTGACTGTATTATTTGAAACTTTTCCCATCTTTAATATGAAGATCTACCTCCGAAGCTGTATAAATATGAGGAGAAAATAAGGAAATAATAAGCATAATAAGTCATTGAAAAATATGTTTAAAAATAAAAAATGGAAAAGCTGCATGTTCCACTCTCTAAAGCAGAAACTTTGACATCGTTGTCCTTAACTGGGCATCTCTAGTCATCAGCCAGTGGGCAATCTTCACCATCAGGAACCTCCTGGAACACAACTTGGAGAACCAGAAACTGATTGCCACTTTGGAACGCTGCGGCACAGCTGACTACTCCGCGCTCAGGGAGTTGGGTTTCCTGGTGGAAGAGCGAGATGGAACCTTGCTGCTCAAACCTGTCAGGAAAGACTCCTAAAAAACATCTGCGAGGCTGCGAGGAGAAAGAAGGTCCTCAACCCATAAACAGGTTTCCATGTAAAGTAGAAGGAATACATGAAATGTGTACGCTAATGGGTGAACATGCAGCTTGTGTTAAAAGCCTCATTAATGTTACCAAGTACTTAAGCAGCTTCTTCAGGTTAAAGGCCTGCTTAGTATTAGACAAATATTATCTGCGCCTGTCCAGGATAACTAACAGTCACACTGCTGCCCACACAATAATCCAAAAAGTGCGATCTGAAAAGTATGTATTATGCTCTATAACATACTTTTCTACCTCAGTAATGCTGGTACTCAAGCCTAAACTATTATGTACACAAAAGATCCGTGGTATAGAAGCAGAGGTCAGGATGCCAGGAGCTCTGGCTTTGTCTTGATCCGAGTCTGGGAAATGAAGAGTTTGTTAGTGGTGAGCACATGCTGGTAACTTTTGGCAGGGCTGATGCTTTGCGGTTTAATCCAAAGACAAAGAGCACTGCAATATCCTGGCTTTTTGCTTTTCACAGACACAGATGATACCAGCAGGGGTTTGGGTTTAATCCCAGGCTCATAGTGACTTCTGCAGTAACCATGAAACAGAGAATGACCAAAACATGATGTAATCTACCCCCTCCCTGCCTTACCTAATTAAATGGAGGCATCGTGGTCATGATATGAGGACCTTACTCAAGTATTTCCAATATCCACTTATCTACACAGATATGGTATTAATGATATTATAAGCTAAGGCGATTTAAGGGGGAAATGCAGTAATACAAATGCACGTGTCGTTATTTAAAAACAAGGCCCAGTGTGTTTACCGTGTTTTTGCTTGCCTTTCCAATTATTCTTGTTTTAGGATTATAACAGTATTAGTTAAATACTTAACATAGTTTTGTGAATTTCACCCTAATCTTCTATTTCTATCCATTAATGTTAAAAATAAGTCATTAGAGAGATCATGGCATGCAGGATGACTTCTAACCATTCTAGAATAACACCAACTTACACTTCACAATACTTTGAGCAATCTATTATTTATTATACCAGACTCCGGAGACTTTTCCTGGAATATTTCATCAATATTGTATTTCCTATTTAGCTGTAGCCATGTTTGGTCTGCTGACCTGTGATAGCAATTCTACATCAGTAGGCAGTAGATAGGAACATACTGGAATTGTGCATCTGCAGAGCGAGTGAGAGGAATCAGACCATAAGCATTAGTTTGCAGAATGTCATCCCTCCTGCTGCTGGATAAGCTGAACGGTCCTGACAACTCAACAAAGCAGCGCTTTATGCGCCTGCCAACACCCTGCTCCACCCTGTTTGCTCTGCCCCTGATTTTTTAATGACAAAATGTGTTGAAACAATTGGTCGGACTCTCCTCTCGATCCGCCAACATAGTGAACGGAGCTTATGGGGTTCCGGTCCCCAGGATTTCAGACGGCTAACAAAACAGCTGTTAGTCGCACTTGACTGAATGGCTGCAATGCTTTTCAGCCTCACAGGAAAGAGCCTGTGCAAGTCAGCCTGGCTGAATGAGGTGGCATGGCTGCAGCCATGTGGTCATCTCCTAACACATTAGTACCACATTGGTCAAGGTCATGATTTCTTGTTTCCCATGTCAGCATTTTACACCACAGGGCTCTACTATAATGTACTTGTGCCTTCTGGTTGGGGTTTCAAAGCTTCATTTTCTTTGGGTCGTACTATGAGGTTATGAATAATGAGTTTAATGCATAATAAAGGACTGCGTGTATCAAAGAGCTCTTTGTTTTTATTGAAATATTGTTGGCCTTTTGTGACAAAAAACAAAAAAGCTAGAGGTGCCTTAGAAGTTTTATTGGTAAAAAAAAAAGAATGAAATACAACTGTCAATGTTTGTGTTGCAGACTCTAATTTTGCGACAAAACAAATAAAATACAGATTAAGTTAAATTTCTTTAAGTTATAGCTATGCTTTTAGGAAACTGTTAACCAAAAGCACCATTAAGACAAATACAAAATACATGCACTTTGTTTTACACTTCCCATGTACTGTCTATAAGCACCTTCCATGTACCTTTTTTTTGTTTTTGTTTTTTTTATAGGGGACCTATTATGCTTGTGTCCAGCTGCATATTATAATACTTGGACTCTAGAGTAGCTTTGAGTGATTCACAGTTCAAAATAATCCTTATTTATCTTGTATTCATCCATTTCCTTTAATAAAACCCTCTCTTTAAGTCAACTTTCTTCTGATTGGATGCCATTTACAAATACAAGATTTGTCCCTTAGATGACCATATTAGGATACCCCCTCTCAGTGAATATTACACAGAGCCAAAGTTGGAAAAACACACTAAAACTAAGTGTTTAGTGCAGTCTGAAGCAGGATTTCAGTTGAAAACCTTTCCATGTTTAATATGAGCACCCACCATTGTAGCATTATATATGTGATAGAAAACAAGGAAAAGCATAATAGGTCAACTTTAATAGTGGTTTCCACTTGCCTTTGCATTACGTTTATTTGACAACTAACTATTAGAGCCCACTCTGAGTTATGGAGGATCATGTGAAGATAGACGATCTGGTCAACTTTTGATAAAACATGTAGAATATTTACAATTTAGGAACCTTGAAGAAAAACAAAAATTCCAAATAACTTAAAGCTTTTCAATCTGTATACAATGATGTCAGAAAGCACTCCTAAATAGTGACTTTCTTTCCACCTTAAATGACATAAAGTGCCATGTTCCTCATATAAAAATATACTCTTCAAAATGTTTTGTAAGTTATATAAAGCCTAAATAAACATTTCTGAATACATTAAGGGTTCTGTCCAAAAATAGCTTTGAGGCCTTTGATCCTCACATACCCTCTTCCGTGTGGTTGGGGTACATGCCATCCACCCAGGCAGGCCTAAACCGCGCTGGAAGGCCTTGTGTAAGCACAGACCATGAATGTGGAATTCCACGTCTCTGCCGTTCATGGGAATGCTGGATGTATCTGAACCTGATTGCACCTCTATAGAGTTCCAATGAGGCTTACATGGTTTTCACAGAAGTCAAGAGCCTTCCAAAAACAAAACAGTGAACACAGTCAAGACGAGGTGCCGTTCAAACTGACAAGTACGGTGCTTAAAAGTACTTCATGTGTATTTTTCTGCCTCTTTGGTTCTTGGCGTAGGAAAGCATCGCGGTGAGTGTATGTCCATGACCCAACAGCTCCCCAAACTAACCAATGTCTCATGACATAAAAAAAGAAAACATAACCACGTGAGTGCAAAAAAAGAGAATAAAGCACTAGTAAGTTGCCCTTTATGGGAGGAAAAAATGGAAAAAGATTATTTTTGCTGTTTAGTTGCTGTAATTGAGCTTCCATATGACAAAATCATTGTGGCCTGCATGAAATAGAGAGAGAAAAAAATGCCAGAGCACGTGAATTTGCTAACCATCCTCTAAGTGTGAAAAATATTTTGACATAAATAATTCATTTTCAGTGTTCAAACCGAATACAGTGTAGAGTTGAACGCATTCCGCTGCAATCTTACTTCATAGTATTTCCAGTTAGCGTGTTCCAGACGTTTTCCAAGATCCAACAGTCGCCTTTCTCTTCTTCTGTGGAACATCTGTAGGATACGTCACTGATATTATCTTAAAAATCCTTTCACTTGCAACATATTTGTCTCATGTCACTTTTACTCTAGCATGCAAGCAGTTACGTGTCTTAAATATTTATGTCTGTTGCTCCCAAACAAATTCCACTTTGTTTTCCATTCCAGATGGGATGTCAGAATGTGCAAAATGTAATAAATACCTCCAAAATTCTTCACTTCAAATTCCAGCTTCTCATATTCCCTTCCCTTCGTACCCTTGTCCCTTTTCCCTTCCTTTCTCGGTACCCTGCCTCATTGTTTCCTCACTTGCAAGTAAAAACCTCTGATTTCTCACTGCATGTGTTGCACTTGACGAAACAGCACCAGTGGAACTTGCAGTTGCACTGCCAGACTCGCGTGTAGTGGTGTGTGTTGTGACCCCGACCACAACACATCACGTTACAGCCGTCTGCGAGGCTCGAGGTGCCGTTGCACAGTCTTCCTCTTGTCCCTGTGCTTCCTGTGGCCCTGTCCTCTTCGCAATAGTTGGGAGAGCGCTCCAGGTACACCAGGTCTGTGTCTGTGGGCTTTTGGTAGCCTCGAGCCTGTTTGAGACGCAGGAAAGAGGGTTGGCGAAGCCGCGTGGCTCGAACTGGCTCTACTTGAACTGCATCGCTGTAGCGTTCCTTCAGCAGGTTACCGATCTCTCTGAAATTTGGCAGGGTGATCCAACAGGTCTTAGTAGTACAGGAACCAGATACACCATGACACTTGCACTCTAGCTTCATTCTCTCCTCCAGGATCTGAGCGCATAGAGAGTAGATATTAGGTTGGTACACATTAATCATGGTGGTTAATCAGTAGGATAAATAGATACAGGATAGACTAACTATAGTATTATACAGTATTATAGTTATAGCTGACTAAACCCAGTAATAATTCATGGTCAATAAAACACACTTGTACCTCTTGTCCTCACCTTACCTTGTATTTTTATGTTAAGCAGAATGCTATTCCTGTGATTAACAATAAAACTTGGCAAAGAACTTAAGAAAGAGTATTTTGAAAACACAGGTCTTACAATAGAAACTCAATGCAATAAAAATTAATTACACCTGAGATTGCTTACACACAAGAAATCTCATTATCATGAGAACAAACTGGGTAAATTCGTGACTTCCAGTTGGCCTAACTGCCGGAACATACCCCACTCAAAATAAGTTAAGGGAACATTTGGTCATCAAAGTCAGTTAAACTTCATGGATATAAACTTGGCCATTTAGGAAGCAAAAACCATTCTGATTTAATCTGCTTTAGTGCCAATGAAAGTGACAACAGGTGCACTGGAGAGCCAACAAGACAGTCGCCACAAAGGGAATGGTTTTGTAGGTGCTGGCCACAGACCATTCCGCTCTCCTCATCCCACCTGACTGAATTTTCTTCAATTTTGGCTACTGCTAGTGTCCTCGGTGGTGTTTGGGGTTGTTACGTAAATCCCAACCCATTCAGGGTTGATCCATCCAAGAAGGGTTGCTGTATTTCCCAGCACACTCTCAACAATGTGGAGGAGATACCGGGAGATAGACCGTTATGCGAGGAGAGCTGGACACGGTTGTGTAAGAACATCAACGCACTAGCAGGTCTGGTATCTGCTCCTCTGTATGAAGAGGTGCAGGAAGTTCACTGCCAGAGCCCTACAACATGAACATGGAAGCTATTTATGCATGTTTTTCTGAGCAAACACTGTCACACTGAGCACATGTGACAGATGCAGAAGAGTATGGAACTGGCGTGGCAAACGTCACGCTGCCTGCAACATCATATACAGGGATGAGGAAAAGGAGACAGCAATGGTCTGTGGGCCTCACCTGCAAAACTATTCCCTTTTCGAGGATCGTCTCCACATGTTATCACTTTGATTTTAATCAAAGCAGATAAATTCATTCAAAGTGGTTCATGCTTCCTAACTGAAAGTTTAACTGATTTTTGTGTTATACTATGATAATGAAGTATTCCCTTAATTCTTTTTTTTTTAGCAGTGTAGCTCCCCCACAGCCCTCTTAATGTTGAAGCTATGGGCTGTCTGTCTGCTTGGCTGCTTTATGGCTTCTTATAGAGTAGAATTGCCAAAGGAATTGAAAAATGGGTTGGAAAAACATGGAGAAAGATCAGTAACCGACTCAAAAGCAGTCAAAACACAGCTGCAGCACTAATCAAGAGTAACAGAGCCAGACATAGTGCCACTGACCTCCTGAAATGTCACCACAGACCATAGTCTGTAGACTAGTTAAAATCTGAGAGGTAATTTTTGAGCCTCTGCTTATCTTATCAGTGAAAGTCAGAGTTTGTCTGACATCTGAGACAGTGCGAAGGGACGGTGCAAGCTCTAAGGATGACTTCCAAATAAGGTCCTGCTTGCTCTTCCACACAACAATTGGTTTTAGGAGAGCATTTTTTGGTCAGATGAAGCCAGATACATTTATTTGCCTTAGATAGGTTCCAATGTGTTTGGCGCAAACTCGTCCGGGACCCCCACACCAGCAGTGAAGCTCGAAGGTGATACGGGGCTGAATGAATGCAAAGGAGGTTGAAGAGATGACATTTATAGATTGGGCCATGGCTACCCGTGGAAATCCCAAAATACCGGCTGACAAAATGACTGGCAGAAGACAAATATTCCAGCATGATAATCATCCAAAGCACACAAAAGTTTCTAAAGGAAGGAAAACTCAAAACTATGACCAGGCCAAGTATATTGCCTGATAGGAATCCAGCAGAACACCAACAGCTGAAAGAAATGTCTCTGAAGAACGGCACAGCATCTCTTCAGAAATCTGTGTGACACCGATATTCTTCATGCCAAAGCGGATTGAATCTGTTATTAAAAGTTGCTGCTCTGGTTTCCTGTATTTTGAATAGAATCAGCCTGTTTTTAATTTCACATAAGAACAAACACTTGACCATTCAACTTAAAAGTAAGCAGCTAGTACAAGTTCATCATTTTGAATAATTTGACATTTAATTGACGTTGCGCGGGGGTGTACACACTTCTGTGTGTTGCAAATGGTCATTTTAAATTTGCAGGTCCATTGCTTAAAATGCCTAATAGCATTCGCTCAGCCTTCAAGTCTGTCTGTTCTGGTGAGCTGGGTTTTCTGTGGGCACTTCAACTTTCAGCACAGCAACATATAGGCCAACTTTATGTCAAAACCTGGGGAAAATAACTCATACCCCCGAACTGTAGTCTCTAATTAACTTTACCTTTGCTGAGACCACAGAATGGCGTGTCAGCCCGAGAAAACTGACCAGAGCCGTTGTGCAACCATGCATGTATAGAGTTACATTGTGGTTTGAGCCAGATTTATATTATATTGCCATACAAATATTTTCAGATGACAAAATTGACAGGTGACTGTTTGCCTTGGTGACCGAGCTGTATTTTGTTTTCGATGCATTTTCAATGTGAGATGACTTAAAGCTCATAATTACATCATGTTGTAACTTGTTTGTCTACAGCTCTGGTCTTAAGAGAAACTCTGTCTTTCCCCTTGTGGTTATCGCATTTTTGGAAGTCCCTCCGGTCGGTTCAGTATTTGTGGTGGCGCAGAAGTGTGGTCTTTGGTGCTGCCGCTGAAAAAGAAGGCGGGGGATAATATCCTCAACTCTGACTTAATGCTTAGTAATTCAGTGAATGGGCTGTAGGCCTGTGGCACAGCTCCATTTGGGAGTCGTCCTTACCAACCCTCACGTTTTATGTCACACATCGTTTAATTATTATTTACTTTATTGTCTAGTTTACAACTGGTCAGATAGAGTTTTGTGATCATGTGTTACCTTTCGCCCTGCCTCATTGTTGTGCAGGTTCATCAGCCTCCGGGCGTTTTTCTTGATCTCGCGGGCGTCCATGAAACGCCGCGAAAACTCCACGCCGTATTTGACATCAGCCGAGCAGCCTCCCCATTTCCAGCCCTCCTCCTGGTCATGGTAGCCCTGCTTGTCCTGGTCACAACCACACTGGCTCAGATTGCCTTGGCTACACGCTGCGGTTACTGCGTGTGCAACTCCAGCGGCCGTGATGGCATAAGTGAATGCTGCTTCCCTGCTGCCTGAAGAAATAGAATCATGTTAATATACCGAATCCGTTGTTATTCCAATATTAGGTTCATAGAGATGCTGATGGACGTGAAGGAGGCCATCATTAGTCTGAAAAACCAGACCTATCAGAGAGACAGCAGAAACTTTAGGAGTGGCCAAATCAACAACCTGGTTCACTCTTAAAAAGAATAAATGCACTGGCCAGTTCAGCAACACCAAAACCAACACAGAAGAAAACTGAAATATATGTTTACATGGTCAAGAAAAACCTCTTCACAACTTCACAACAAAGTCAAGAACAGGTGGATCTGTTGCTGTTGTCAAAGTCTACAGTCAAGAGATGCAAAAATCTAAGGATCAGAGCGTTTACACTAAGGTGCAGATTGGTTAGGAAGACCAGATTAGACTTTCCCAGAAAACATCAAAAGAAACCTGCAGAGTTCTGGGAAAGAAATCATTGGACAAATGAAACCAAGATGAATTTGTACCAGAATGATGGGAGGAGAAAAGTATGCAGAAGGAAAGGAACAGCTCATGATCGAAGCGTACCACACTATCTATCAAACATGGTGGAGGCATTGTTATGGTATACTGCAAAAGCAACCCAAGAGTTTCTCCAGGCAAAGAGAATGGGCAAATCAGTCACCTGATCTTAATGTACTGGAACATACTTTTCGGCTCATGAGGACACAACTGAATGGATTTTTAACATTTCCACTTGAAAAACTGAATTGAACTGAGCATTGAAAGATTTAACAGACACTCTGCAAGAGGAATGAAGCCCTACAATACTATATTCATTTTTATCAAGGCAGCAACCTGACAAGATGTCAGAAAGACATCATCATCTGTCTTTCTGACATCTTTTCAAATGCTCTTAGCAAAAAGTGTTACTATCAGGAAAAAGTTGGGCTTAAAGACAATATAGCATTCAGCACTTCTGGACTGTGGCCCATGTTTGTAAGCTTAAAGGCTTTTGTCTTGACCCATTGAAAGTCACTTCTGATGCACTGATTCCTTGACACTACCAAGTCACTCCTTTTAGCTAATTAGCCCTCTGCTCAATTAGAGGTTATGCAGACCTATGGTAGAATTACCATGAGGTCACCAAACTGCTGAAGATCTATTTTCTCGGGATGCCTTAAAGCTTCAAGGATTCCTCCTATTAGACTTTCAAGGGGCGAAGAGTTAAATCAGGACCATCCAAAACTAGCGTTCTTTTTTGAAAAACAAAAGAAAGAAATCATTTGAAAACACATTTTATGTTTTTGGCTTTTAAACTAGGCTGAATATTTGGCATTTGCATTTACTTGTCTTGTTTTAACTTTTCCTTTTTATTATTATTTTATTCTCTTTTAGCTGTGAAGTCTGTCCGAAGGTCCGTCCAAGTAAAGCTTGGTCACCATGCATGCTTTGTAATGTCCTTCTTCTTTTTTTAATGATTTGATTTGACTTGACGTCAAATAACACGCAAGGCAAAAATAAAAGAAAACACTTCAGTGTGGGCAGACAAAAGGCCTTTCAATTTTATGGGGTTACCCCAGCAGCCAAACATTTGTTGCATTTCACGACAAGTTCTCTAGTCCCTCATTTCCAGCTTTCCGGAAAAGGCAAAAGCCCTCAAAATGTATTGAAGTGCAAAGCTGGGTTGCTGCTCTTTGGCTTTAGAGAGAAAAAATATCCACTGCTTTAACGACATGATGAAATATGAAAGAGAGCAGTGGTGTATAACAGTATTTGTTAATGTCTTCCGTAAATTTACTGTAAGAGGCAAAATAATGAGCCTAAGAGTAAAGGCACAGTTTCATAACTCCATCTTTTCTCCGTAAGCCTTGTTTCATGCTCCATCGCTGATCTGCACAGTTAGTCGGTAACTGTTGAAGCAGTGATCACCATGGTGAAGAAAACACAAGTGACATCTACTGGCTGACTGGAGGAGCTTTTTTTTTCTTTAAAGATCAGCACTCGCAGTTACTTTGCTTAATGTTTTTCATCAATGGGATTTCTCACGCAGCTCAAGTGTCATTCTGTCTCTGTCTTAGGCAGTCCGCATCATTCCAGCAAATGATACTGCTGTGTGTTGCATGTTGAAATAATCTGTGGCCAGGCTCGACTGAGATGTGCCCATTTCCAAGCTTTTTGTGTGTCACCAATTGAACTTCAGAATAAACACGTTGATATTTATGGGGTGGGGGAGGGGGGCAGAAAGGGGATGGATTTATTGGCACAGAAGCCGGTAACAGGATATCCCCGCTCTCCAATCAGGATAATGCCGGGCCTCCGTTCTTCTGAGCAGCCCCAGAGTATTAATCCATGGCGTCTCTGGTGGAGGCGATTCTAATGGCGCGCCTCCAACCTGACAAACTCGCTCTCGCAAACCATCAGGCCTGCGGTTCGCTCGCTCCATAACTCAAAACAAACTCTTTAGTCGTCTCTCATCAGGCTGAATCTGCGACCCATTCGGATATATTGTATGGTTGAGTCTTTCTCCAGGCATCAGGCGCATTCAATAGCCAAACAGCCATCTCTTCGCACTGTGATTTGTTTTGATTGTACAGCAGTGCATGCAGGGTTCCATTGTTGCCATCCAGCTGCTGGAGCTGACTTCAATTAGTGGTTTTGCATGAATTTCGTTGGTCTTTCTCAACATTTAATGAGTTCACAGGCTCAGCAGGTCAATCAAATAAAGTGGTGGATGGCACATTGGCCACATGAGAGAGGGCTAAGACCCGAGCTCACATTTCTGTCTTTAAGACTAAAGAAAATGGGTAAGAATCAGGTGACAGATGTGTGTGATTTTACAAGAAATGATTTTACAACCCCCCCCTCCCCCAAAAAATCTAGGAAGCTCACACATTTGTTGCAACCTGCTAACTAGTTTACTTCTAATTAAAATAAAGTCTTTTAATTGTTCCTCATGGAAAGGGCGCGAGGATCAAAGTAAGGTCTAGAGCGTCTCTCTGAGTCTTGTTCACACACCACAAAAGAAAAGAGACATTTCCTCTGACAAAAGAAATAAAGCGATCCAGACGTCTCGTCTGCCCGTCTCCCATGTTGAAGAAAGTGATTGCTCCCAGAGCTGCTAGATTAAACGTGCATCCAAACCCACAGCGAGACCGCAACAAAACAGCTCCGACTACAATGTGATTTACATGAGAGGTTCACATTAGGAGCAAACACGCTTCTGTGAGGAATAAAACTGGGAAGAATGTGGACTAAAAGCGGGGAGGTGTGTTTGTTTCTGTGTTTATGCATCGCTTTCAGAGATGGACCTAAAGCGAGCCTTCACAGAGAAAGTCTTTGCCCCATCAACCACGATGCATGGCAAGCAGAGTCGCTTAAATCCCCTTTGGGAATACTAGCAAAGCCGTTAGAGTTGGAGTTTGTTCATTCATTGTTCTCTCGTGTGGAGCTCCAAACAGAAATGCCTTCATCAGTGCTCCAACTTTTTCCTCACAGCGCTGACAATAGTGACAGGACGTTCAAAGGCAACACTAGAAGAATGAGAAGAGATTCTCGTGGCAAGAAGAATGGCTTCGTCTGCGCGCTGATGTTCAACTTTCAGTGATGGGAAATCTCGGCTGGGCTTGGTTTGAACAGTCCACCTGTTATCACATCTATCATTTCCACCTGTTGGACCTTATTTAATTTAATCAGACTGTTGTAAAATGTTAGCCAATAAACTTTCTTCTGTCACCTTTTTACTCTCAATAGGTCATATTATATTAAATATTGTCAATCTGTACTTGATGCTATGTCAGTATCTCATACACCCCTGTCTCGTCCTTGAAGCTGTTCAATCTCAGCCTACTTTTCACATATTCTACGATCAGTGTTGGGGAGTAACGGAATACATGTACCGCCATTACGTATTTAGAATACAAAATATGAGTAACTGTATTCCGTTACAGTTACCGTTTAAAAAGGTGGTATTCAGAATACAGTTACTTTGTTGAAATAAATGGATTACACGGCGGTACTTTCCTGTTTCATATTGTCGCGGGTCAGGACTGTTTGGGTTTGTTTGACAAACCAGGCGGCAGCGTTACGGTTGCCATGGTTACAGGGTGACGCGCTCTCTCTCTGCGTGTTTCCTGGGTGAGAGAGCGCTTTGTTGTTGTTGTTGTTGTTGTTGTTGTGCTAAGCTAAAAGGCAGAATGCTACAGGCATGGCCCTAAAGAATGTAGCCTCATGGGCAGTGTAGTCCGTGCTGCAGCGAGAATGGACTACCATACACGTTATGTGTCTGTGAGCGAGGGAGGGAGAGAAAGGAAAAGTCTGAGCTGTCACGGAGCAAAAACGGGAGCTGGAAGCATGTAAATATAATAATAACCACAGCAGCCAAGAAGAGTGCCTGACGAGCCCATTTGTAAGTAAGCTATTAAGACTCAACTGTACACTGTGTTCGTGTTTTCCTCCGAAACAATAAGTTCCGTTGGAGCAGCCTTTCAACGCCTCTCTCTGTCTCTGGCAAAGTTGACCCAGACAACAAAGTAAAGCTAGTTTTCAGCTACGAGCCCGACATGAACCCGACGTATTAGCCAGAGGTCCCTTTACTACGGTTCGGAGCCGCGGACCTTCAGTAACAGTAATAAATCACAGCAATAGTACATTCACGTAGTTGTAAACAGCATGATAATATATTAAGTAATCCAAAGTATTCAGAATGCGTTACCCTCATTGAGTAACGTAACGGAATACGTTACAGAATACATTTTGGGGCATGTATTCGGTATTCTGTAATGGAATACATTTTAAAAGTAACCTTCCCAACACTGTCTACGATCTACAAGCAGCAACCTCCATGGTAGAACTGGAAGTGTAAAACATTGCTGTTCCTCTAATGGCCACTAGGGGCAGACTCCAAAAGGTACTCATGGTGCATTCCTGAATAAGTCGGCAATTATGATTTGGAAATTTTTTGTGGAAAACCCCCTCAACTTGGATTTCCCATTCAGAAAAGTCGGAGTAGACCAACATACCCTGAGAAAAACGGTAAACTTTTCATTTGTACTACCACTGTTCTGTATTTTTGACTCACTAAATAAGCATTTTCAGAACACTCAGGCTCTATCCATGAATGTGTTTTGTAACAAAAAAAATATGTATTATGTAGTATTGCTAGTAATACCTGCATGGCTCTACCTTGCTAAGAACCAAAACAAATGCTGTTTTTCCTGTCTTTTTCTGGAATGCGCTAACTTTGGAGTGATGTCACTCCCAAGTTTTGACATTCGAGTGCCAAGGTATCTAGAACGCATACATCAGTCCATACTGACTCGGTTTTGAAATAACCAGCATTAAAGATGAAATTAACAATGTTTAGAGCATGATACGAAACACGGATTAAGTTTCTAAAGCCAATTTTCCAAAGCCAATTTTCCTCCTCATAACAACTGTAGGAAGGCAGAATATTTCCTAACTCACCTGTTTGGATCTTTTTAAGACTTAAGATTTGGGACACTGCCTCTTTGATTGAAATGAGCATTGACACACCTCTGCTAAATTACTGAGCTGAGATTCTTGGTATGTTTGCACTAATGGTGTATACATAATTTCCTTAGGCATTATTAAAGGATTCTGATTCTGATTATCTTGGGATTAACTGACAAACTATTTTGGCCAGCTGTGATGTCTATCTCATGAAATATTTTTTGCTTCAGTGTTAGAAATTTAAATTCTAGCATATGTTAGTTAGCACAGATTTTGCAGGTTCGTATAGCAGTATATTTTGTGGCTGTAGCTTGCTAACCAAGTATGCTACCATTAGCTGATAACTTATTTATTGACTTGCTTGTCTTTATGTAGTCACCTCTGGCTCAAAAAAAAAACCAACATGGTGCAAGCAAAACAAAAACGTATCAACAATCTTGAGGTAACCATGCAGTGGCTGCCTCCATCTTTCACATACAGTCTATGTGTCTATACAGAGAAAAACTGTTAATACTTCTTGTAGAAGCTGACTTTCAACCAGACTGACCTACTCTCAGCTCTTGTCCAAACACGGTCCTCTCTCCCAGGGCTGAGCAGTTCCACCGGCCGTAGCGGAACTGGTACTGACACTCGTTGATGCCCAGCTGGGCACCTTCACCAATGACGATGATGGCATCGGGGCGACTCTGACAGAGGGCTCTCTGACGTGGGGCCAGTCCAGGTATCTTGTTGCAGATGATGTTGGCACCCAGAGCTACCACAGAAGACAACGCCCTAGGCAGAGAATAATGGGGCTTAGTGAGAGAGAACAATAGAAATTATGGAACTGAAATCTAAGTGAAATCAGAAAGATTTGAATTCTGCCCCCAACTTAAACCTTGCTTGGGTATCAAGATGTTATTGTCAAGAGGAGAAATGGGTACATTTGTCAAGATAACTAAATAAAAACATAAGTCTTATCATGTTTGATTTAATGGACTCTCATATAGACATAAGAAAGTGGAATATTTAATTAGAAAAACTGGTTTTCAAATTCAGACAT
This sequence comes from Pelmatolapia mariae, assembly GCF_036321145.2. Classification (NCBI taxonomy): domain Eukaryota; kingdom Metazoa; phylum Chordata; class Actinopteri; order Cichliformes; family Cichlidae; genus Pelmatolapia; species Pelmatolapia mariae. The sequence continues at coordinate 6,411,522 of NC_086242.1, forward strand.
TTCTGTCCACCTCTCTTTCTCTATATTATATAAAACATGAACCAGCACAGCTACTTTAAGGCTTCAGAACCTGCCCTTAATATGAATGAGAGGCATGTATGGTGCAGCAATCATTCTCTCTGTGAGGGTCTGGGTCTTTTAATGCTGTAAGAAAAGAGCTCATTACATAGGCCTGGGCCTGTGGGCAAAGCGTGGAGTAATCCAAAAATGAGGCTTTTCCATATGCTGCTTTCCAATTATGGCCCTTGTCTGACGAGGTGCTTCTATGACAAAGTGGTTCTGGTGTAATGTGTAAATCCACGAGGGCAGGTTATCTCATCAGCTGCGCACACACTAGGACGTGCACAAATCTTGCCGATTAAATATTGGCTACATGCATACACTCAAGCGAATTCATTCAATCTTTATGACTCAATATGAGACGGAAAATGACACACGTGGCCATATGTTGAAGGAAAAATCCACAGTTCTTGTTCCGTGGCAGTCTATGATGGGATAAAATGAAATTAATTGTACGACACAAATCACGCATTTCCTTCCCATGTTTCCAGTATATTGAGTGACTGGATAGTCCAAATTTCATTTTCCCCCAATTTCTAAAATAAAATCTCTGCCACACCAGAACGAGATGCAAGCACGAGTCGGATTTCTTCATTTTGCAAAGTCAAATGCTGAGCTAAAAAATAATAATCATCATAATAAAAAAAAATCAGCTGTAATAAACACCTGCACTAAAAACAAAACAAAACTTCGCTCTCTGTTAGTCCAATTTCCCTGTGCGTAATTGGCTAATTTGCGCACAAGGCACTACTACCTGCTGGAGAAATTACACGTGTTCATTCAGAAGAAACCTACAGGTAGCTACCGCTGGTGAGGATGAGGAAGATCTGTGGGTAGTAGACGGACAGCAGCGCACTGCGAGATGAGATGATGAGCATGGTTGCGCATTGAACACAGCTTGATTTGCTCGCTTGGCTTTAAGAAAAAAGGGAGAAGAAGAATTGAGAACAAATGTATCCTTTTTCTTTTAGAGTCCACGCAAATGCAGAGCTGTTCGCCTTCTTTAGCTAACGGAGCCGTGGCTGTCGGCGGCTGTTCCCAGCTCCGCTATCCGTGTGTTGTTGGAGATGAGACTCTGCATCCCTCGGCCGATGTGCGCTCTGCCACCTGGACTCAAAGCGGGCTAGGTGTTAACGGCGAGAGAGAGGGTAGGGAGGGGGGGAGGCAGATGGGGTTCCGGATGTCCGGATGCGTCTCCAAAAGTGAGACTGTTATAGTATTTGGAGGGGAGAGAGACGGTGGCCTTTTTCCCCGGTGCACCAGCCCCCGGGATGAGGCTGCACACCCTGCATCCTTCTGTGTCCCACCCCCTACACACCTCCTACCCACGTCCACGCCTCTCCCACCCCGCTCTCTTTCTCGCGTTTTTTTTAAATATATTTTTTTTAAAGTTGTTTTTTTTTTTTTTGTGGCAGTCGATCGTTAAATGTGTTTCTCGTTATTCCTTTTGTCCTCATCCCCCCGTTGTGCTCGGACCCGTGACCACTGCAGGGTTACAGTTAAGTCCAGCACATCCAAAACTCAACCAGTAATATTCTTAACTCTGAAAAACAACAATGCCAGTGAATAACTGCATATTTGAATTACCCAAAATTGGTTTCAGTGTTTTAAAAATAATAATCTTCTGGGTTTTTGGCAGTGTATATAGATATATATATATTTTTTTTTTTTATTCTTTTTTTTTTTTGGATTTTTTTTTTTTGGAATGGCTTTTTAGCGACTGTCTGTGGGTATCACCAAACAAATGGCTTTAATAACCATTACTTGCACTCCCAAAGACCACTGCTTAACTCTTGGAGTTCCAGTTTCTCTCAGCTGGCTGGTGTTTGCTGAAATGCTTCAGATTTGCAGTGTCTCCGACTCTTCAAGCTTCCAGCTCATGTGTTGTGGCTGTACCCTCCGACAACACGCCCTCATGTGGTGACATGAAGGAACAATGTCACTCAGCTACATAACCGGTGCCGGAATGCGCAGGAGTTAGTGTAGCATCTGCAGAGTTACAGAGAACTGCTGTAACTGTTTAACAAAAGAGGTTTATAGATTAGTTTTCAATGTGGGCAAGCAGAAAATAAAGATACTGATTAATCAGGACAATTTTCTGTGTGGTGAATGCATGCAGGAGTGGAAACAAGGGCAAACACTTGTACTTCAAAGTGCTGTGAAAACAAAAGGAGCTGCGTCTCCCTTTAAAAGATCTTTACCAGCACTCGGGTTAGGCTTTATAGGTCTGTCTCACAGACTGGACGAAGAGGAGGGAAGAGGATAAAGTGCATATTTTCCTGGCTTGCTGACATTTTGCAGGCCGAAATGGTGCCTTTCAAAGATTTACTTGAACTGATGAAATGACCACAAGGAGATAATATTGATAGAAATTTGTTACCGAACGGGGTATCAATCATGTGAACAAAACTAAGTGGAATAATTGAGGGTATTTTTGTGGAAATGAACCGCTTAATTTAAATTCCCTGTGGCAACCGGCGAAAGATAGCAGTGATTCAAATAAAATACCTTTCATTCCTTGGCTCGTGTCAGATGGGCCTGATGGTTGTGCCCACTCAGACTGTGTGTGTGTGTAACTTTAGCTGCAGGCAGATATAATGTAGCTACATGCAGCCTTTCCTGTAAACTGGACCTTTCTGTGTATGTGTTCAACACTTTTTCCCTGTCTCATGCTCCCTCGCCCTCTCTCTTTCTGTCTAAATAATCCCCCTAAAACCACAATTTCCAAAGCCAAGATAGCACTTACACAGCATGCACTCAGTGTCCTGGCGCTCGCGCAGCGATATCTGTTTCTTTTCATATTTCTGAGCAGAAGGCGAGGTGAACGGGGAGACACGGGAAGCACGGGGCCACGCAGGAATTCCTCATCCACTGCTGAAGCTCAAGTTTGTGATGTCAGCGACTCGAAATCAGACGGAATTTTGGTGCGATTGTGTCAAGAGTTTGACGGGAACTGATTTTGTGGAATTGTTCATGTTATTTATGATGAGCGGCAGATCTGGAAGTCAGGCGGGGAGGGAGCAGCGGAGGGCTCGAGCTGGAAGCAGGCCCGAAAAGTCCACATTATTCATAGTGTCTGCAGGGCTCTGAGGGATTTTGGGCCTTTCTTTTCCTTAAACCCCAAATCCTAGATGTCAATGAAACAATATTGTAAAATATAATATTAAACATTTGACAAATTATCTTACATTTTTCTGAACAATAGCAAATACACACACACACACACAGGATCACACTCAGAGCACCAAATTCATGTGAAACTGCTTCACAGTCACCATGCCAGTCTGAGTTGACTCAGTGTAGCCAATCTTATCCTTAATGTCTTTCTGAGCTTCATCACCAGCATTAAAACATCACTGCAAGCTCTCTATTTATATATCACCTCCACCAGACACGTGACATCCATTCCTTCAGAGGTTGAAATGTGTCCCTGCCTTAACTTTGCCTTTCACAGCATTTCATTCTGCTCCTTGTGTGCTAAATTTCTCACTCTAACTTAAAAGTAAACTCTATAGAAGAAGGTACTTTTTCTAATGAAATGTAAACTATTGGTGGGTAAAGACAGTCTACATTTTCTACTTCATGAAGATAGTTAGGTTGCAAGCTTTTCCTCACATCTTTTTTTATAAGTCACAGACAGTGATAGTGTGATGGTTTAGCCCAGCAGGGAGGAAAGTGGTGTATTGATTTATTTCTAGAAGTTTTGGATGGCTTAGCAATCATCCAAAGTACGTCTCCACCGTCTTTTCCGTTTCTGAGGGGAACTATTGCTGTCACAAAGATCTTCAGCCCAGTATAATGAACCCTCTGTGTTATTTTACATCCAATAAGCTGTTTGTTGGTGTTGTTGCTCATATAGACAGTGTATTACTTGGGAAGGACTGATAAATTGTGCATCTATTGTACTCTGGCTCTGGATATTGGGCATTGATTGCTGTTATTTTTTAAAGTGGTATTTTGGGGATTTTTTGTGACAATGACTGTTCAAAGTGACAATAAGAGAAGCATAAAATAGCTCAGCTTCTATTAAAAAACATCTTTGCTTTGTGTTGTATACATAAAATCCTCTGTGACTTTCTTTTAATAAATGTACTGCTGTGCTGAAGCCAGGGACCCACTCCCACCGGATAATAGTGAGGAGGAGCAGATCCCCAGTGGAGGTCTACCTGGAGGCCTAACCCTACTAACACTTCTTTCTTCTTAGAAAAATCAAGGTGTACCTAAACTATGTGTTCATTCTTGTACCTACCATGAATCCAAGTTTATATTTAAGCTTCGTAGCTTTCCAGGAACTATAAAAATACAGCTACGGGACATTTTTAGACTGTGTGACACATCATCATGAGGCCACAAATCAATCCCATGATTAGTATTATTACTCTGACATTGTACATTTTTTGATGATGCCAACATCGTGACAGTGCGGGGGTGGGAAGGTAGGTTGGGTAAAATACCGACTTGCTCTCAATGCTCCACCAGAGTGTGAATGAATGTTAGATAGCAAGGCGTTGGACACATTAGAAAGTGCTTGCGTGAACGTGTGTGCGAATGAGACAGTTTGTAATAAACACTTTGCGTAGGAAAGTGCTACACTGGAGCCAAACCCTTTACCATTTACTTTGAACACTGATTGCCTGGATAAATGGGAAAAGCCCGAAAGATGAGAACACCCCTTGCTTACTCGGGCAGTACACCGACAAAATTTGAAGTAGATCAGATGAATGGTTCTCGAGAAAACCGATGAAAACATTTATGTCCAGTTAGATGATTAGATCGTCATTCCTGTACACAATTTTGATGCTGAAACGAGTCAGCAGGTGCAGAATGAAACTATACATGGTGGAGCTGATTGCCACAGACACACTGCTGGTTTGGGGATTTGTTAATAGTAGGAAAAAATATAGATTTATGCCAGCCTTATATGTAAAATGTGACATTTGAGCTTATAGGAAAAGACAGGCATCAAAGAGCTCGGTTCAGCATATGGCATGTGTCTCTGATCTGCTAAGACAAACTGATGGGTTCAATTTGTTTAGCTCAGACAAGTACATATGGGCCATTTTAACTCACTGCTACGTGCAACTCGAGTGACTTTAAAGCTTAACCGCAATGTCAGAGGCATTGTTTAGGCCCTAATACTGCGAGACAAACACATGGTGCTTATATGTGTAATGGGGTAAGACGCATGCTGGAATGCACAAAAGATCTGAGTTGCGGTTGATGAAATGAATATGACCCCCTGCACTGCGAAGGGATTTCAGAGATAAAAAAGGCACAGCCAGGCCTGGGGGTGAAGAAGCAAGAGAGTATTTATGACACAGCTACAAGAAACTACTTTGTAATCAAATCTAATTTACACCGTCCTGAGTATCCCCCAAAACCCGACAGCTGACAGGAGGGGAAATTGTTTCCACGTTGACGGGCGACATTTCTACTTTTTCACGCAGTCATTGCCTTCGAAGCATCTTGAACCTTTTTCCAGAGCAGATTATGGCAGGGCTGTATTTTTTAACGGTGCCATGAGGGACATAAACGCCTTCAGAAATGATCTCTTTTATGTGAAGAAGATTTATGGGTTTTTTGGGTGCACAAATGCACATTTCAAGCTGTAAACATGTTGCAGATGTGGGGGGAAAGGATAGACGGCGGGAAGGGTTTTCAATTCACCACCATGAGAAGCTAAAAAGGGGAAAATTTTATCCTTATGAGTTTATAATTCCAAGAAACAAGAGACTAACAGGTTCTTTTTTTAAAATCTTATTTTTATTTCAAAAATATGAATTGCTTGGAATCGCTGCAACACTGCTGTCAAACCGGCTTATTCCACCAAGATTTTTTGCAACAATCTGCTCGCTAATGACTGAAGTGGAAGCTTTATGTACTTTTAGCAATGTACCAATCATGCAGCGTTTTTATCCCTAAGTATTTATTCTACTTGTTTTGTTTTGTTTTCCCCAAGACTTTTCCCCTTTTTCTGTTTTCAAATGGCTTCTTCTATCTGTCCTTACTCAGCTAGAGCTGCAGAGGGAGACAAAGGACCAGAGAAGCTCTCACTTCAGGTCAAACCTCTCTGGCTTGGGTCAAACTTGTCCTCTTCCCACCAGCACTCTAGTTTTTCACGCCGTTAAAAAAGCAGATCCCCTACTTTTTGATATAGAACAAACTTTACTTTAACCACTGTTTCCTTATTTCGCTGCAGTACTGTGGGCCCCCCCACTGTTTAGATTCTAATGAACATTAAGCAACGCACAACTGACAAAATTCCTCTTTCTGATTCTGCCAATATTGTTTCACGTGTCCGGTGATTATTCAGCGAGCCTGGTGTGGTTCAGTGGCACTAATGTTGTGTGTGTCTGACATCCTCAAGGGGGCTCTTTACTCCCTTGTTTCAACGCCGTACATCCACCCCCATCATCCCCACCACCCCTCAGTCGTTCCACCATCTTGGTTCCTGCCATCAGAATTTCAAAATTTAACGGTCGTGTTTATTTGTGCGCCTTTAGTGAACATATATTCCACTTCTCACAAAGTTCTCTCCCCCCCCCTGCCAAGCACACAAAAGCAAACACTTTTTGACAAAATTTAAATATTTGTGCACTCTATTTAACCATCAGCTAAAGGAGCAAAGACCTGGAATTTAGTAAAATATATCGGAAATTAAAAGAGCAGTGTGTGGGTGTGTGTGTGTGGGTGTGTGTGTGTGTGTGTGTGTGTGTGTGGGTGTGGGTGGGTGTGCGGAGCCACCTTCACCAAAACTTTGGTTTACTTGTTTCTCTGATAGAAACACGAGCCTGTTATTAGAAATTGACAGTGGGATTTGGTTTCTATCGGATCTGCTGGTGTCTACAGCAGCTACACAAACAAACTGAATTCACACAAAGTGCTCTCTGAATGCAAACTCCAGCTACCCTGCAGTTCCACACAGTGGCATTTTGCAACTTTGTATCTCCTAAACAATTATGCTTATTAGTATGATTTTTTTTCAAAAGTGCTAATGCATGAACATCCACAGAAAAATAAAGCAAGGACAAAAAAAAATAAAAGAAAAAAAGGCGGAGGTCATACGTGGTGGTCATCGGGGTTCGTCTTCCCTCTCTGTGTAATCCGAGGTTCAAATCCCATCTGCTGCCTTCTGTGTGGCTGTCTTTTGATGGCGATCAGACTCAAATGAGGACCCCAAAACTACAGTCTCACATCCACCAGGTGACTTTCAACTAATAGCATGTCATTTAATTTTCCTCGCTGTCTGTATTTCGACAAGATTCACCAGTCACGAGTCGCCTGGGAGGAGGCATATTAATAGCTTATTATTTTCACGATTTTTTTGTGTGATTATAGAGCACTTTTTAAGATTAATTCTGCATGATCAATACACTGCTAGCAGGGCATCAAGTAAGAGTTTTCCTCAATAACCAGCTAATTACTGCTTCTTCTTTTTTTTTATAATGGATTAGAAAGTTGTTGTATAGCTGGAATATTCTAATATGCTTTGTTCATTTTCCACTTAAAAGGGTGGGTGTGCTACAAGTGTCGAAATTTTCCCTTGGTGGGTGGGGTATTTTGTGTAACAAAACACAAAACTGCATGTGTTAACATTATCCAAATGAGTCCAGATTGTTTTTAATTCAGAATATGTTCATTCAGTAGTTATTGTTCATTTCAGTACTACTACTAAATTATTTCCCACACCATTAAAACATCATCAGCATGAGCTTGAAATGCTGCTACAAGGCAGGATGGATCCGTGCTTTCATGTTGTTAATGTCAAATTCTGACACTACCGTCTGAATCCTGCAGCAAAAATCGAGACTCACCACGCAAAGTTTGTCCATTATTGGTGAGCTCAGGCAAACTGTGGTCTCAGTTTCATGTTGTTAGCACAGGAGTGGCATCCGCTGTGGTCCTCTGCTGCTGCCCATATGGAAAAGATATATATAAATCTTATAAAGTTTGTATCTGTCTTGTGTGAAATTTGTATGAAAAGCATACAAGAGTGAAAACAGATATAAGATCCCTTGAAAGATTATATAAATGAAACTTGTATGTTTTGGATACTTACTAAAACAATATATGAAAGTAATGAGAAAGTGGACACTTTCATGAGTAAATCATATAAGCCTTATATGATTCACTATATGACATCTTATGCAAGTCTTTTATAAGTTTTTACTATTTCTTTTCCATATGGGTGTAGCCCATCTGCTTTAAGGTTTGATATGTTGTGTGCTCAGAAATGCTCTTCTGCACACCTTGGTAGTAACAGGTGGTTATCTGAGTGACCGTTACCTTCTTATCAGCTTGAAGCAGTCTGGTCATTCTCCTCTAACCTCTTCCATCAACCAGCTATTTTGTCCCAGACGATATTATCTCTTTTTTCGGACCACTCTCTCTAAACCCTGGAGGTGGTTGTGTGGGACAGTAACCCATCCACACCAGCCCATCTACCACCAACACACCACCAACCATGCTATATTCAAAGCCATTTAAAATACCTTTCTTTCCCATTCTGATGCTCAGTTTTTCAGCATTCCATCTTGACCACGTCTACATACCTAAATGCAGTGAGTTGCTGCCAAGTGACTGGCTGATTAGATTTTTTCAGTTAACGATCAGAGTGTGTGTAACCTTGACTGAGCAGAGCTAGCAAAATGCCAATAGCTTGTCTAGTGTGGGCTGTGGGATTGATTGCTAGCTGTTGTTGGACATGGAAACTAAGAGTTCGGCCATACAATCCCAGGTCTTTATGGCACTACTTTCACTTCTCACACTCTAGCTAAAAATAAAAAAACAAGGCATCACCATGCAGCTCTATTAAAAAATATGACTTTGAAATGTAATTAGTGACCAAGCTGATTTCTTAAAGAAGCAGAGCACTAAAATAGCTTAAAAGAAAACTGTCAACGTCCGTAGACGGCAGTTCATAGATGAACAGCTTCCAGGTCTTCAGAGGTGCTTTACATGTGCATTCTTTCTAAATGTCAGCAGGAGTTCTGATTGTGTAGAATTGCAAAAACAGCCCTCAGCTTCCTTGTTCTACAACCTCTACAAATCACTTTTCTGATAAGTTTGTGGTTTTAATCATTACTTTTAAACCTTACTGAATACATCCATTTTTTTAAAAAAAAGTTGTATATTATGGTCTCATTATAGTCCAAAGGAGGATAAAGCAGGGTGCGCGTTAGGGCGGGTCTACTGTGTCTACTGTGTGTTTCTCAGCCAGATTCTCCCTTCACTCGTCACATGTTGTTTCAAAACACTAAAATGGTATTTTGAAAGAAGATGTGATGGCAGAGCAAACTCTCAGCTTGAGGCTTCACAACAGGACCTCAGTAACCACTGGGTGATGTCATAGTGGGTAGGTCCATCTTTTATATATAGTCTATGTAAAAGCTCTGGCCCAAAAAAAAGTAAAAATCCATAATTCAGAGTTCTTTATTAAGAGCCAACTAATATGGATGTTAATAATCAGGTAGTTAATGATGAACACCTGTACTGATGACCTTTACTTAAAGTGTTACCACGTATACACCTATATAGGAGGAACTATATGAGAAGTGTAATTTTTTTTTAAAGGAAACTTGGTTAATGATGGTATTAACAGCATGAATGGTGATGTGAACGCTCACTAGCACATCAGCAGACCTGTAATTCCAGCGCAGCTGTGTGATCCAGTACAACTTGATTTGATCTGTGAGTAATTCATGTGTGAAGAATTATTGCACTGGGGCTCTGGGAATCAAACATGTGTTATACTTCTGTAAGTTTCTATTCCCTTGAAAATACTTGGCCCTTAATGGGTTGGGTCTGACTGTTGAAACACACTAGAAATCGCTCCCGCTCTCTTTCTCTTCCTCTTGCACTCTCTCTTGGGCGCACACACAAACACACACAAAAAAAAACAACGCACAAATTGATACAACCGCAACCTCTTAACCGGTTTTAGCAGGCCCTATTAGCTCAAATCAGAGAAAGTCATGAAAAAAAAAGTCTTTTGTAAGAGTCACATCGTGTTAGTGCTGACCTTGCTGATTGAGTTTGCTCACAATCACATGGGTCAAGGCTGGGGTCAAGCTCACGGATCATTTAGTTTAATGGCTGTTTCCTGCCTGCTCAAATGTACGTGCCATATTGTAGGAAACAGGCAGAATGTAATGCAGCATGCAGCTATATTATTTACAGGACATAATGCAGAAAGGGGTGGGGGCATGGTGATGGTTGTGGGGGTTAGAAAGTATAAAGAGAGGAAAGAAAGGAATACCGAGGAGCGCTGAGAGAAAGCAAAAAGCAACAGCAAGAAACAGAAAACCAGAGGGGAAGAAAGAGATGGTGACAAAGGCAGAGGGAGGAACTCTACTAATTTTGTGGCCTGTCTGTGTCACTAGCACCCTGTTGGGACGACAGATGTGCGGATGATGTCATGTAGAAAGGGGATAGGGTGGGAGGGTGGAGCGATGGAGGCGCGGGAGGACAGTCGACAGGCGGAGCCTCCATCTGAGAGAAAGGGAAGGGTGAGGGGGGGTGGGGGGGAGAGAGAAGGAGCCGGACTGTGGCAATCTTGCATTGCCCCGCAGTCACGCAATTATTCATTTCACAAGATGTAGTTTACAGAGAGACTCCAAACAAAAACTCAAACTGCTTCCTAACAGCTCTCGCTGTTAGCTCAAAGTGCTTACACGACTATGAACCGCTCTGGTAGATCGAGAAAAACCAGCGAAACAAAAAAAATGCAAAAAAGTCTGCCATGCTATCGTCAGTTTTGCGCTGCAGAGTGCAGCGATTGTGCTGAACCGGTGGTTTTACTTGCAGGACCTCTCACAAAGTGCAGCCTCTCCAAACCACACAGGCCATTGGAGCTATAATTTACTTAGTGCAGTCATTGCCGAAGTTTACCCTCCCATCCCCTGACCAGCCACAGCATAAGAACCCAATTGTTCTCGTGGTCTGCAGCGACAATGGCTGTTTGTGGTCATCCGGAGAAAAAGAAAAGTGAGAAAGAGAAAGGGATTCAAGAGGGGAGAAAGCAGAGCCGTGCGATCCAGTAATTTGTACCGTTCACTGCTAAAGATATAGTCCGGGTCAAGCTGAGAGAGAGAGAAGGGTCAGGGTGACCGCCGAGGCCGGCTGGGATCGCCTCAAGGACACGATTTTCTCAACCAGCTCCCGTGCTTTAACCCATCCAAGCCCCCTAGAACAGTTAGAACTGTGCGAGCGACTTTAGCAGCAAGCCTACCAGCCTCCTCTGCCCCCCACCTGTGCCCTTTCAGGCCAATTGTGCTGGCACGGCAGAGGGAGAAATTGAATGAATTAGGCAGTTGGATGTTGCCTAATGGTCGTACTGCACAAATGCAGCCATTCCTGGCATTGTTATGTGTTCGAGTGAGACTGAGAGGGATTGTGCTCCTTGGTCCAGTGCAGGAAAAGCAGCTAATAAGTGACACAATCTGTGGGAATCAGCTCAAACCGAAAAAGAGGACTGAGGCAGTTCTTTTCTCCACTTTTGGAGACGTTATTGATGAGGAGGGAAGGTACAGCTGTGTATTTAAAGCGACATCATGTGAAAGTTTTAGTGCCTCCTGGTTTTAGAAGCGACCGCTTGAAAGCCAAATAAAAAGATCCCATCCTCTCCTCATAAAGTAGCACCGGCTACTGGAGTGTGGCCCCTGCCCCCTGACACAGGCCACATGCCCAATGTGAACACAGTGCCGCTTTTCAATAAGATACACTCAGGCCTAGAGTTACACACGGCAGCTGCAGCGCACTGCTGTCCTGCTCTCTCTCGGGGAACTGACTATGACCTGAGCTTGAGGACACCCTCGGCCCTCTTGGTAATCATTGACCTGTTACCTGTGGCAACTAAGCCACAACGAACCGTACGACCACAGGACTGCTGATAGCAAGGCGATAACGTGGGCGTGTGGATAACAGCGCAGGCATGCGTACTCACGCTTTTTTTCTAAAGGAGTTAGATTACATATTTATATATATTAGGTTGAATTATCAGCGTCACGGTTATCCCTGTAAGCCCCAGAAAATCCCTAACTCCTGTTCATTATCTCCTTAAACAGGGCGTTACTGTAAAAACAAGTATGCTCATCCAAGCTTTACTGCATACACAAAACTTTATACTTTGTGAATACCAAGCACAAAGGCAGCGGAGGCTTTTTGACCCTTGATTCTGACTCCAATCTCTGAACTTCTGCCAAGTGCCAATCGGACACCAGCTTCCCTGCCAAATTAAAATCTGTCGCACTCAAACAGTTAAAGTATTCAAAGAGTTGGGTTGCTGTGGCACTAAAGTCTGCCACCAGAGTGACTCAATTTCACTTTTACAACTGCACCATGAGATGATGTGCCGTGTATTATCCATTTGGTGCGCGTGCCGAAGTGGGCCATTGAGGAGTTTATCAAACTTCCTACACTCGGCGTGCTAATCTCAAAAGAGCTTTTTTGCTCCCATGAGCTAAAAAAACTAAAGATGGTGAAGGGGAAGGAGGTCATGATTGGCGTGCCCCAGTTTGAGTGGTGTGATCGATCATGTCTCAAGTGTTTTTTGTGGTACTAGGTGGGGCGTGGCACTGCACTGCAGTACGTTTGAAGGCGGGGGTGGGGGCCAGGCCAGGGGTACCATCCAAGGAGAGGAAGGAGCAGTGAGAGGAGGGTAGGTGGGGGAGGGAGGGAGAGAGAGACAGAGACAGACAGCAGTTTGGTCCTTGACAAAGCCTCCTCCCACTTTTTTTCCACACCTCCTCCGAACTTGCTCCTTCCTCCTCTTCCCTCTCTGTGGCTGCTGTCTTTGGGTACTCCATGCAGAATGGTCTGTGTCTGAGAGCAGTGGCCTGAAATAAAACTAAGAGGGGCCTTGGGCGGTGGAGAATGCTAGCTTTGTCTCAGCTGCCATCCACACTGTCTGGAGACGTGGGCTCAAAGAGAGGGTCTGATTGCAAATTAGAAGTGCCAAATAGAGAACCCTGGCCAGCTCCACTAGATTCAACACTGTTTTCCACATCTCGTCTCCTCGCCCGTCCTCCTCGGACACGTTGCCGGTTCGATTTTATGAAAAAGTCTCGTAAAAGAAGGTTAATGGCGGGACTCGGTGCTTTTCTCTCGTCACTACTTTTCACATAATTGATGCGAGTGAGTGTTCAAATTCAGTCAAATGAAACATTGATGAGTACTGAGTGCAAAAGTCAATTTGGGTGTAAAGTTTTGGATGATAAGTGCCAAATACGACATCTGCAGCAAATCCACCAGTGACATTAACATCTCCTAATATTTGTTTTACCTGAAGCCGTGTCTCACTTTATTATTATTGGAGCATTTTTTTTCTTCCCAGGCAAAGGAAACATGGGGATTTTATAGTTTCAGGTCCACTTCTGAGGGAAAACAGACAAAAAAGATAATTAATAATTAAATATATTTCCTGTTGAAGGTATTTTATATTTTCAGCATGTTCATTTACAAAATTTAAGGAACTGTGAAAACATTTCTAAAGGTGATTACAAAGAAAAAAAAAGTTCAAAAGTGCCTTATGAAAAATGCTTTTCTACAAAGAAAGGACATGGTGAAATAATAAAATACAGAATACTTAGATTACACAATAACTTCACACTTCTGTGCTGACCACAATTACTAATATATTATATTACAAAGAATATGTTTATTAACATCTAAGAAATTTAAATAACAGGGTTGTATGTGTGTGTGTGAGAACAAATATGAGCCTGAGCCCTACATAAGAATTTGATGTTTCTTTGCTTATAATAATATATTAAGCAATTACTATCGCCTATGTGTGTTAATAAAATATTATCATCTCTATAATATATATATTTATTAGTTACAAACATCACAACTGTAAGTAAAAACATTATCCTATTTTTTTTTTAAATTGGCTTTAGTTAATAAAAGTTTACACACAGCCTTTATTCATGAACTATTGCAGCTTTAAATATGTGTGTGTTTGTCTTAATAATATGAACTCGTGTCACCTTCTAATCCCAGTAAGCTATAGCCTACATACTCAGGCCATAGGCAGCTGAGCTGTAACATCTCTCTCTCACACACACACACACTCCTACGGTAATCCTATAGTATGGCTCCATGCTCGTGAATATAGGTGTTCTGTACACTTGTAAATACAGGTTTACTTGCACTCATTGCACACTCTGCTAGTTCACAGTGTGATGCTGCAGTGCTAATGTGCACAGAGCTTAGAAAAAACAACTAAGACACAAGCAGTGGTTTGATCACGAACTGAGGGACAAACATTCTTCTGTTCAACTTCTGTTACTAGTGTTAAGTTTTTTCCCACAAAATAATCAAATTGACATATTTCCACCTGCTGTTTTTAATGTTTTTCTTCCTATTAATATTATTACAAAGATTTTTAAGGGAGGATTTTAATTAATTAGCTCCCTTAATAATTGACTTTTTGGTCCCCCTTTATTAATTTACATTGAGCAGTTCATGGTGAGGGAGTGTGTTCTTACACATTCCAGAGGAATATTAAAAGTTAATTTTTTATCCTTGCCTTCAGAGAATCTCATTTCTCAGTAACATACCTGAGGAAAAGGTTAAATCTTACAAGGAAGCCACTTTTGTGTGTGTTTACATTATTAAAGAGTGACTGTGCAGAGCTCTGTGTCAGCATAAGGAGTATAACATTTAATGACCTTTCTATGTTATTATAAATATTTTTAGATTAAAAAAAAGATTTAGACCTAAAGATGCGCACTATTTATTTTTAATCCAATCATAAAATTCCCCTACAAACTCTCTCGGAAAACAGTTTTTTCCCCTAGTACACGGACTCTATTAAAGTTTCATTTCCTTACATTAAACTAGTATGACCCAGCATGAAAAATCAAATTATTAGCTATTAAAATATCTCCCACGTCCCCTCGCTTTTGACACTTGGGGTTTTATTTATTTATTTATTTATTTTTAGCAACTTTTCAAAATGTCGGGCATGTGCTCCAGCAGCTCTGGTTTGACTCATCACCACAGCTGATTAATCAATAAAGTGTCTGTGAGGCAAACTGGCTACCTCAACAAGTCCGGGCTTGTCTGCGAGTCACCTGTGGCGTCGAGTGAATAAGGAGGTCTTCATTAACTTGCAGAGAGGACAAAACTGAATGAAGCTCATTAACTGCAGGGAGGGAACAGGTGTGTGAAGTCCCTCTTTCGGGGAGTGTGTTTTAAAAGCTAGCAGATGAAGAAAATGAAGTAGCCTAGCTGTGGAGGTAAAGGTTTAAGCTAACATGAGAATTACATTTAAGTTAATGTGCTGTTAATAGAGCGCCGTTAGCCCGGACGGATGGTGACGCAGCACATTTTGCTTGTTTTGTGGCTATTTTTCTTTAGCTTCACACTTGCAGTTTGTTTTAAAAGCACACACTTTTATGAATAACACTTTACAGCAAAGCTACTTACCAGAGTAATTGTTAATTACAAAAGCAGGGGTGGTGCAAGTGGGGAAAAAAAAGGCATGGTATGTGTGTAATAATTCAAGGTGGGGCATAAAACCTGTGTGCCATGCAAAATATGTGACTTTACAGTGACCTTAGTGGTTGTTTTATAGCATTTTTGTCCGGGTTTTAATTCTTTAATATTCTTTTACTGCTGTAAATAATTTCGCGGCAGTAATTTGTGCTATTTTCAGCACCAGTAAAAGTTGACGGCCGAATTAAAATAGTCTTTTTCACGAGGCTGACAAAAGTTCACGCGAGCAAATAGTGCTTTTTAGGTCCGCGGAGGGGGCAGGAGGGGAGGGAGTGAGGCAGCCCTTAATAATCATCTGAACGCAGGCTCGTTTTTGCTGATATTTCAGAGTGGTGTCTTTTGTTTTTCCCCCCCTTTCCCTTCGTATTTTGGAGTCTTTAAATAAGCAGCACGGCAGAGCAGCCTGCACCGCACAGCGGTGTGGTTGTATAACTCGTGTTTCACCTCAGCTGAACTTGACGCATCTGGTTCACCGGCGGCGCGAGTCGCACGGTGCAGTCTGCTGTGTGTCCCCACTGAACCGAGCTGGATGGCCGGCCGAGAGAGACGCGGGGAAAGAAAGGGGGGGAAACGCAACACTTTCGTGGCATAGCATCGGCTCTCGGAGACCGAGTCTCGGGATGACTCCTCCACATCTCAGTCTGCAAATATTGTCCCTTTCTTGCTTTTTTAATTTCCTGCTGTTTCGTGGCTCCAGACACAAAAAGGAAGACGAGTCACCGTGGGCTAAAGGAAATATAAAGCCGGCCGACTTGGACACGCCGGAGCAGACCATCCAACTTGAACTTGAGACGAATCGGTGCGTATTAAAATGCCGCGCTATACGTTTATTTTTAGTTTTAAATTTGCGCCAATTGCGTAAAATTACATCGAAGGTTTTGTTTTAAAAGCAAAAGCTATACAGCGTGTGTGAATAGTGGCGGTGTGTCTCCCCTCCACCAACACCCTCCCCAGACTGGGTCAGTGGATATTGACACTGTTATGACTGAAACAGTCCTTAGGGGAAGTTTCCAGCGTGCCCGAAACTGTTTAATAGCTTAAAAAAACCGTCTTTAAAATTGAGAACAAGTCGCAGACACCTTATAGTCTATACGCGGTGATGGAAATGGTCGCCAGGCTGTAAATTCTCCGTCGCAATACGAGAAAAGAGGTCGCCTTCCCGTGCCCTAGTTTCTGCTAGCTGAGAGGCATAATCTTCCCCCTTTGTTGTCCCCGATGCAAACACAGATAGGCAGCCGGGCGGATCGCGTCAATCCAGCGGAAAACATCACCGCTCTCCAAGTGATCGGTTTGAAGGATTTGATGGGGGAAAAGGAAAAATGTGCGTTTAATTAGTAAAAACTGCGTCTCCCGGAGCTGTGTGCCCCGAGATGATGAGCGTATGTAAGACCCGAGAACATATGGTAGAACTGTGCGGTTTCCCCCTGATGTGTCACTGTGGTTTCCCCTCAAGAGAAGTTTTTTGATGAAATTAATTCATTGAAATCCGAGAGCAGCTAACTCAGCAGTAGCTGAATGTATTTTTAATGCTCTAAAGGCCCGTTTGGTGCTTCCTGGCTGTGTCTCAGGTGTACACTGAGCTTCTCTAAAAAGACACATGCTTAAATTCCCCGTGAGATATTAGATTTGTGATGCGTTTGATGTTGATTTGTTTGATGTTACACGCGGATGTGGGCAGTAATAACAGGTGCTTTACACTGGTCAGGTAGCAGCACACAAAGTTCTTTTTACAGCCTCATTCTTTGGTTGTTTTTGGCTGAAGATAATCACACAGATTCCTGCTAAATAATAATCAAAGTGGGGAAATCATCGTCCTCTTCTAAAAGCAACTAAAGCAAAAATGCAGCCTGCACATAAAGTCATAAAAGCATGGTTGCTTTGTAATTTGCACTGGGAGTAAATTTATTAAATTTGACTCTGTTGATTTAAAGCACAAGTCTCCTTTTTTGTTAGCTTCATACTCTGATTTTTTCAAATTTACTGCTGTCAGTTTATCTTAGATATATCACTCAGGCCACACTTCACCGGCACCGAAACGCATCGCAGGTTAAAGGTTAAAAAGTGGCCCATGCACGCCCCGTATTTATCAGGTCACCTTAGAGAATTGCCTCTCCTTTTCAGTTGATCTCTGATCATCTGGCTACACTTTTTTCTTTTTTGCTTTGTGAGTGTATGTGTGCCTATGTGCTCTCAAGGCTTTGTGTGCAGCCTGGTTGGCCGGTCGGGTAAGATTCTGTTCATTCTGGAGTGTCGGTCAAATTTGCAACGAAGCAGCAGCGTTTCCCAGGAAAAGATCTGTGTTAGCTGACAAAAACACGGCGTGTTGTGCTATTGCCACATTCTCACCATGAAAGAGGAACACAACTGTCAGGAGCCAAAAATTTGAACGGGGTCAGAACGACCTCTTGGCTGCAACAGCTTGGTCACAAACACAATTTTTTTCCCCCCTCTGTGTCTTATGAGATTTATTAATACCCTGACAGTGCATGTTTATAAGGCACAATCATGGTTATAAACAGGAAAATGTGCCTTTGAGAGAATGCAGCAGAAACACAGGTGGCCTTTAGACAATGGGCCGGGGTTCATTTCTCTACAGTGAGGCAGTGGGACAGAAGAAAGCACATGGCTGTGGAGTGAAAATTGGCGTGATTATTTTCAGATTCAGCCCGCCACCCCGTAGCTCTGAGCTCCGTTGTGGGCCATACTGGCAGTGGCCAATATGGTAGGAAAGAAGAAGGCTTGGATTCAGCAAAAAAAAAAAAAAAAATTCCTCTCATTTGCTTTCAGAGCAGCTTCATCCTCCCTCCCACACTCCCTGCCACACTCTCATATCTCACGCAATTGATTGAAACCCTAAACGGCAAGATCAGGACGAGCGCAATCCAGCCTTTCTATGAATAGTTGATTGGATGTGATGGCGATGTGGTGTGTTGTTTCTTTAAGGCCATTTCAGGTCAGAGGGCGGGGGGCGGTGGGGTTTGGCGAGGGGGATTTTCGGCGTGCACGGCCGATGCTGCAGTGTGGCGTCTTGTGCTCGCCCACCCCATCTTTAGCTGTTTCGTATAGGCGCGCAGAGTCCTGTCGCTCGCTAATCAGGTCATCTGGCGTTTTGAGAACTCTCACACATACTCCTTTAGCTTTTTGTCTGAGAAGGGCTTTAAAATGTGTTTGTTTTTTTTCTCCTTACCCCCTTTTTAATTCGTCATTTATTTTATCGTGTGTGACAAAGCCACCTTGTCATGTTCTAATCTGCACAGATGGATGGTGTGTTAACAGTAGGTGGGCGTCTGTCACTGATTATTTAAGTTTTCTCTGGTATTAATAATGTGGAAAACCATGAGATGTAAAGTGTGTCACTAGTGTGTGTATATCCCGAGTGCAACAGGCGTTTGTTTGCATGTGTGTTTGTTGCTCTGCTGTGCTTTTGCTGTCCCCACCAAACACTTCACATTTTAAGTCTCTGCATCTCAGCACAGGGCATTTAAGTGCTTGACCTAATTTCTCTGGCAGCGAAGAATCCACTAGTGAAGGCCTTCTTCTGTGTGTGTTTGTGTATGTGTGTATGTGTGTGTGTATGTGCGCACGCGCGTGTTGCTCTGGGTGTTTCCTCCTTGCCTTTCTAACAGGAAGCTGATGTGGAGTTCAACTGAGGACAGGGAAAAGGCCTTTTCTTTCCACTGTGAATCATTTGAGAGAGAGAGAGAGAGAGAAAAAAAATGAAAAAAGAGTGGAGAGGAAAAAAAAAGAGACCAGGCTGCTGCATTGATTCAGCCCTCTGCAATCTGGCCTGCCTCTCTTTCTGTCCCTCTCTCTTTTCACTCTCTGTACCTTAGTGTCTATTTAAGTTTTTTTTTGTGTGTGTGTGTGTGTGTGGAGTTTTTCTGATTCCAGATGAACAGCAGTGTTCTGGAGGGACTCAGGGGTTTATGGAGAGTTCACAAGTCCTGTGAGAAGACTGGGTGAGGGTGAGGGGGTTGCTTTGTGGGTAGGAGTGCATATTCTTCCGGTTCAGTTATAAACTAACTGCAGCAAAAAGGGGAGGTCCATTAAATACTTGGAAAGTATTTAAAGTATTTTTTAAGTATTTACCATACACACACAAACCGGGTTTATCAAGGCCAGTGTCGAGACACTACGAAGCATTTGCCCTTTGTATTGCTGAAAGCTAAAAAGTAAAGAACAAAAGATAAAAGTAGCCAATGAATCTTCTGAGTGATCTGCTGAGTGATAAATGGTACTGTACCACAGAACAAGAATGACTGGAAGCCGGCGTTGTAGATCAACTCGTTGGCATCCCAAAACCGTAATAATTTTGGGGAATAAACGTGAAATTGATTCATTTGGTTTGAAGGTCACTGAGTTTAAATTTGTTCTTAGACATATTTCATGTGTGATGACACTTATTCCAAGAACTACATGCAGGCCAAGGCAAATGCTAGAAATGTTGAAACAGCATGACCTAAACCCTAATTGTAGATAATCTCATCTTCAAGGTTTCATGTACATATTTTGGTCTGGAGGGGTGGGGGTGGTAGGAATTAAATAAGGCCAGATACTCTAACTAAAAACACCTACTCAGCCTCTTTCATGTGTTTTTTCAATACCTTTTGAACTATCTACAGACTGATCTAGAAACATCGTCACACACCCAGCAGCTGCCGAGAGACAGAAATATTCCAGAATACCTGTTTCGTAAGGACCGTATTGGTCCTTACGAAACATGCTATTCATTAATGAATAGTCTAGTCTGCTCAAGGAGTAGTCAAGGAACCATTTTTTCCTTGTGTTTTAATATCTTGTTTGTGTGACTACAGCAGAGGGGTTTGACTTGCTCAGTAAGCAAGCCTTGGCCGGGTGTCTTTAACCCTTAATTGGACTTTGCAGCATTAGCCCTGAGGCTGTAACTTTGTGGACAGAAAAAAACCAGCTGAAGTCCTGAATAAATATGTCGAGTCAGCAATTTATTATTATTATTATTATTATTGGTTAGTACATAGTCTATATAGAAAGTGGTCTTCTCAAAATGTTGAGTGCAAATTATATAATTTCAATATGAGGTATGCTTGATTTTGTACACTCCGAGCTAATCATTTACAGTCAAGACTATTTATGTAAAAAATAAAACTTTTTTTGATAATGCATTATTTATTGTCTGTCTATAGAATGCTAGCAGGATTAGCCTTAGCACTGAAAGCTGGACAGACACTGTTGCCTTTTTTTTTATTTAACTTTCACATTATGTTAACTGACATTAGAGGTTGGTATTTCATTTTAATCACCAATCCTGTTTGATGAAACACATGAGCCACCATTGAGAGCTCATACTAAATGTAAATGCCACCATACCTTGGTCACAATTCCAGTAAATCTTTTACAAACAAGCAGGCTATGCCCTCAGTGGTAAAGAGAGAGAGAGGAAGACTTACATTGTGCAGGTTTTTATAGCTGACGTGGTATAAGGAAGAAATAAAGGAACGCGGAGCACTTCAAGACACGGTATCATTGTAGTAGCATGCTGTAATGTAGATAACAGTAGGAAAACTGTTAAACTAACAGTAACTTGGTGGCAGCCCTGTTTTATTGTTAATGTACATGCAACTCTTTTACAGTGCAGAAACAGTAAACGTAACAAGGCTTCTTGCCAGACTTAATTTCCACAAGTATCCAAGGGTCTGCTTGGGTCCCACTGTAAACTTCATAATCAGACAGTGAGCGTGAGGCTCCAGTTACACTTTAAAGAAGTATAACAGGAATGACTCCTTGTTTGTGGTGCGTTCAGTGTCCCTAACCCAACAGCAGGTATCAGGTGATGCTGAGGTCAGGGGAAAAGACTGAATGAGGGTGGGGTTGTGGGATAGATCACTTCTAAGCTGCAGCAGTGTCTGGCGATGCAAGAAAAGGAGACCCTTAGCTCTGATGTGCTTGTGCCATAGATGCTAAAGAGTGTCCTCCTCCTATAGCAAGGTGTTGTGCATATTGCACTTTTTTAAAATAAAATTATATATAAGTTTGCTCTGTAAAGTTGCATTAAAGTGCAATAACAATTACATTAAAATTGTGGCTAATATTTGATACTACTTACATATTACATATTTATATATATATATATATATATGTGTGTGTGTGTGTTACAAATTATTTTAGTTTGCTTTTGAATTCTTGATAGACAAATATGACGCCCCATAATGGGTAAAAGTTATAGTTTTTATGCTGATTTGAACAACTCAATCTGTACTTCATGACTTATATCAATGTCCTTTTTTGTATATGAAAATATATGTTAACAGATATAATTAATATTTATTCTTTATGATTGCAGTTAAACACGATTATTTAATGAAAACTAAAACTTATGGTTGAAACAAAGGGTAAATATTATTGTTCTGGTCTTCTGCCATACAGCGACGATATGTAGCAGCAGAAATGTTCCAGTAACGATGTGTCATTCCCAGCTTGTGCTGGCACACTGTGAGAGAACAGCACGCAACAAAACGGTGCACCACAAATCCTAATCAATCACAGATCTCGATAATTTTTTCACAGTGCAGGTTGAAGCAACAGAGTGGCGATCATCCCCAATGCTAATTTGTAAACTGACCCTTTTCTCTCTCTCTCTCTCTCTCTCTCTCTCTCTCTCTCTCTCTCTCTCTCTCTCTCTCTCTCTCTCTCTCTCTCTCTCTCTTTGTTTTAAGGTGCAGGGCAGCATATCGAGGAGGACGAGAACCCACAGGGCCTCAAACATTGTAAAGCAGGTGAGCATACAGGAAATCTAAATTAAGATAATGTATTGCTTAAAATTTCCATGAAATTACTTTGTTAAAACTCGTACAGTGACTTATGTGGATTGTTTGAAGGGCACAGAGATCCATGCTAATTTATTCAACACTCTTATGCCTGCTGAAAGGGTAGCATATATATTTTTTGTATTATAATAAATGCAAATCAAAAACATCAATTTAAACCTATATAACTTTTCTGTCTTTGTCCATCATCTCTTCATAAAATTTTAATTATAAAAGGGACTAAGGTTTGAAGGCTGAAATGGGAACTGAAATTTAGTCACTGTGAAATCTGTACTTCGTAATGTCATTGAGGGTTTTCAAGTAGAGTTTGCTCAAAATGTATGCACACTCAAGGCATCTTTCCTCATCTTTTGTGAAAGTCAAAGTGGCAGAGTGACATAAAATGGGATGATTAAGAGTCAAACTGCACAATCAGATTTGAGTGATGAGTCACAGTTTGTCCAACAGGACTGCCGAACTCGGAGATTCCCACTGAAAGCCACATGGGCCTGCCTATAGGGGTGGTTTTGTGTGATAACTAATCATTTTGGTTCTGTTCTGTGAAGTATTTGATTCCTTGTAAATCAGAACAAATTACGTTGTCATGCATTTGTTGCAAAACTGAGTTTTCCATGATCTGTGCAAGGAAGGAGAGGTTTTTTAGTTAATAAGGGCAGCTATGGTTATCCTTGGGCATAAAGTGTTGAAATAGAAATTAGAGGGAGACGATTCGAGACTTCTTTTGTGCCAAATGAATGTGGGTAAACTTTGAAGGCACCTGAATGAATAACATTCTTGACGAAAACACAAGGGATTACTGGAATTATGTTTGTTTTGACTTGCATAGAATACCACATGGGTGGAGTTGGCTGATTCATTGCCATGAGATCAATATCAAGCTCACAAAAGTTCACTGAGTTTACTCGGACCACTGGTAATGTGATGTTCCTCTTAATCTTGTTTTGTGCTTTTTTTTTAAGTAAGAAAAAAACGTCCTCCAAACACTACTGTGTATTTCTCATGCAGTACTCTGCATAGATGCCACAGTACTTACTGACTGTATTGAACAAAGTATCGAACCCTAAAGTGCTGTTGTTTTCCGGCCCCACGGTTAGATTAACTGCAAAATATTTGCATGTTTCACACATCGGTTTTCCAGCACTTTCTCATAATTCAACATGACATGTTTAGTATGTTTGGAAGCATCAGGAGCTTCACTAGAACACGAAATAAAGTTCTGTGCTTTTGAACAGTGCTTGGCTGCAGGATATGCTTTTGACTGGAGTTGGACAAAAGAGTTCATTGTAATTTTCGTTTAGTTGTGAAAGCTCAGTTTGCTTCTGTGTGTGACCTGTGTCCTTTTTCTGTGATGAGTGGAACTAATATTTGACCCCTGACCCATGCACTTCTTCTGTTTTTTACCACTTAAGTTTAAAGTTAAAATCTTGTGTAAAAAATTAAAATGAATTGGAAGCAAAATATTCCAAAAATTAAGAACTTAATGCACTCAATAGGAAGTAGTCCTCTACAGTATAATAATAACTTTATAATGTAGACTATTGATTAAAGCAGTGGTTTAATGTTGGAGCTGATCCAGGTGTCCGGCGATGGAAATTAAAAGTGTATCCATGTGTCTTATGTAAGCTTCGTGTTTTGTGTATAAATCTGGTACAAAGACATGTAGAGAGAAATGTTAATGTTAAAAAAAAGACAAGTAGAAAGTATAAAAATGTGTTTTGGGAGGAGTCAAAGAATAAAAAGTAGTAAGTACAATTTATATGAATATTTAAATAGAAAATCGCTAATTATTTAACCTACTGCAGTCATTGTGTTGTGTTATGTACCGAGCTTTTCAGGTCTGCAAAACAAACTTTAACAGATCAATAAAAAGTACTTGTAAATGGGGTTAGACGTCTGATCTGTCGCCTCGGTTTCTCCTCTCTCTAAATTTCCTCTGCTCTTTTTCTGCAGAGTTTTAGCTCATGTGTGACCTCTGCAGGTGTCACTCCTTATACAGCATGGGCAGCACATCTCAGCTTCATGTTTTTATTTAAGTGTGTGTGTATATATGTGTATATATATATATATATATATATATATATATATATGAAAGAGAGAGAGTGAGTTCTGTAGCTGTAAATTCTTTAAATAAAATAACATCTGTACATCACATTAACCATCAAAATTGAACTTCTACACGTTCACAGAGTATTGGATCTAGGTCGCTACACTGAATTGCAGTGGTTGGTCTACATCCCACTACATCCCTTCTTTGGTATAAAACCCTTCATTTGATAAATCCAGTTTAGTGGAGGTCCAGTAGGCAGCTTCTCTCAGGTCAGGTGTTGTCCATATGTGCGCGTGAGAGTCATCCTCGGGCTCCCACTAATCTCCTGCTTGAAGAAAGGGGATGGAGCAAAAGAGCTCTACTTTATTTCCACCCTAGCATGTTGTATTCTGTTAAAAGGCTAATACTTCAATATCAGAATGAGGTATTTTGTTACTGTGTCTTACGCATAAAACAATTTTAATTTAATTGTTTTTAATAGTTGTTCCTTAAAACATTATAGTGAAGCTGAGGTTCTAATTTGTTTTTGTTTTTTTTTAAACATTCTTACACACTGTGCACAAGAAATAAACACAATAGATGTGTACAGACAGACAGTTTATATGAAAAAGTTTCATTAAGGAAGGCAGGTACCGGGGGGAATCGCAGAGACATGGTCTTTTTTAAAAAACATTTTTTAATCCTAGGCTTCCCCGCAGTGTTTTGGCTGCATTCCTTTTTAGCATTTTAACTTTGTTTACATACTGTAGATTTTTGTTTTCATAACCCAGTTAACCCAGTTGTGGACTGACTCATACAAATATTGTATCTCAGTTTGAATACCTCAGCTCATGCTCTTATTATGAAAAACCTCAATTGGATTGTCTGGCTCTTTTCCATTTCTGAGGCTGTAAATATCTTACTCATACTTCCATTTTTGACATGAACTGTGATCGACTTGATTGTAGTCATTATTGCTGTTACTGATAGAGTAATTTGTTTTCCGTTTATTCATATAATTTATCTGTTATTTAGCCTTTGAGTTGTATTGCTCTGCCACTTTCTTCCAGTCTCTATTCATTTCTTTACAACTCCATTTCCTATTCTGTGCTGGCTGGACAGACTTAAAAAGTGATTAGTCATTGGGGCACAGTCAGTATCTTTGCGAAAGCTAGAGTGTATTAACTAGTGTGTCATTATCAAGGATGAGTGGTGTCACACTTGATAACAGGAGCAGTTCACGTCCGCTGGCGTCCAGTTACAAAGTATTACAGACAAGGTAATTACAGGGTAAAGTTCAGTGCAGTGTAACAGTGTGATTTAGTAAGCACAGAATTACAGGAGAGGTGTAAGGTAATTTTATCTTGTGAGTGTGTGTGTGTGTGGGTGTGTGTGTGTCTGTGTTCATGAAGGAGAAGTAATCAGAGTGGATGACTTCTCTCTACCAGACAACTGGAATGAACTGTGCAATGGCAAAATGAATCTCTGTCTGTCTCTCTCTCTCTCTCTCAGACTGGGGGCTGCCCAGCCTCCACAGAGTGCTCGGCCACTGCTTCATTGTGGCCCGGGGCCTCATTTGAATGAGCCTTTAGTATTTTGTGTGAACAAGTCAGCGCCATTTGCATTTGTTCCAGTCACAAAGGTTTAACAGGTCAATAGGGACTCCCTGGCAGAAAACTAACACGCTAGGGTAACGTTTTTTTTCCTCCCACCCTCACATCTCCTCCATCACTGAGGTTGTCAGGCACCTAGTCATCTTGTTCTGAAACATGTAACTGAAAAATGCGGTGGCTATACATTTGAAAGTCTGTGTGTGTCTGCTCGTGTATTTGTATATGTATTTTAAGACGTGACTGCTGAATGGAGGGCGCAGGGTCAGAAAATAGAAGCTAATACTCTGACAAAAGTTTAATTAACATACAACTTATAGAGGCAACTTGTTTGAGGAGGGCTGTTTTGTTTCTGTGTGTGTGTGTAAGTGTGACAGACACCAGCACATTTCTGTCTGAAGCCCTGCAGCTTTATTTCCCGGTCCTGGAGTATTTAGACTCTAAAATTTTAACATGGTGTGGAACAATACGTGATGATATGTGGGAGCTAATTGCACCTCACTAGCTCATTATAAGTGTGATGGCAGCATAAGTGACCATTGTGTCACTTCTAAAGAGATAAAGTAACACCTTCTTTTAAAGGGGCTCTCAGTTTGGTACTTGTCTTCTCTGGGAACACAACACGTTATAGAAAAAAGTGCTCCTGTATGTCCAAAACCAGAAATCTCTGTCATGTCGGTAGCATTCATAATGGAAAGTAATGGGGGCTAACATGGAGTCATTTTCTGTGTCGAAAATGGTTGTACAGGAAAGCAGCTAGTAATTGTTCTTATAATACAAGTGATGCAAACTTCCAATGTCTTCTAGGGCTGCCACGATTACTCAACTAGTCACGATTACGTCGACTATCAAAATCGTCAGCGACTAATTTAATAGTCGACGTGTCGTTTGAAGCTTTGTAAGACCCCAAAAGACGCAGGAATAAGTAGTAGGATTTAAGAGTGTAATAACGGACTGAAACAGAAGATGGCAGCACTGCATGTGCAAGGATGCCAGCTGCCATTAAACCCCGAAGAAGAAGAAGCGGTGTCCGGTATCGTAGCCGTGTCCAAATTCAGGAACCGCATCCTCCTGTGCCACATTTGTAGGCCGATTACGTTACAGCGACACGACGAAGACTGTCCAAATTCGAAGACTCAGACAAAAGCGGCCGACAAATGAGCCCTTCATTTCCCCAGATTTGAAGGATGGGTCGGGTGTATACTTTGTGGCCCTGCTCAGTTTCCAACAATGGCAGCAGCTAGTTAGTTTTAATATTACTCTTATTATTCTTTCTGGGTCACAAAATAAATGTTTAACATATTTTCAGGCGAGAATGTAGCTGTGGAAACTTCAACGTTTTCGGAGATGTCTGTTACCCACCAGCTTGATAGGTAGCCGGGGTTCAAGGCTCACTAGAGCCGATGAGAACACCAGACTCCCGGCAAATCGTTTTCAAACCCACCGCCGTTTAACTCAGGTTAAACATGATATATAAGTCACTTAGATAACTTAAAAATCTTATTGTTTTGCTTTTTTCAGTATTTTATTTGTTCCTGAGTAAATTGGTTTGGCTGAGATTAAAGTTATAGTTTTTACACAGCTGAATAAACGTCAAGCAGGCAACTGATTATCAGAAGTGTGAGATGCTTGAGAATATGCTCCGGTGTCCTGTTATATTTTAGATAGCAAGGAGCAGACGGCTAAGTTTATTAAACTTCATCGAAACAATCTGCAAATTTCATTAAAATTTAATAAACTATCATCTTGTCTTTATTTTTAGTTAGCACATACCTTAAACACTTAAAGCTGTAAGCTAATGATAGTTATATAAGAGCAGATGCATGCTGGTGCAATAAGCTGTACATTTTACGTCCAATGGATGCATGATCTGATTAGTCGACTAATCGCAAAGATAATCGGTGACTAGTCGACTATCAAAATAATCGTTTGTGGCAGCCCTGATGTCTTCGTATTAAAATATTTTCATTTATCTGATGAAAATATTTGCACAGAGGTTCTCGTATTGGCTCTAACAAGGTAAAAATGCTTTTTTTGTGCCAGTAATCCTATTTTGGGAGAAGATCTAGAGAGAACAGAGTATTTCTCATTAAAGATTAATTGTTATTTTTGGAAGGATAGCAGAAGTGACTTTTTATGGCTCTATTTTCTTCTCAGTGTAGCCTCTGTCGCTTGGGTCTTTGACAATCCAAAATCAACAGCACAGTGAAACAGTATTTTTTTATTGACTACAAGCTTACATGTACTAAAACGAAAAGCTTTAAAAAAAGTTATCTTTGTACAAATAATGGGCTGTGCGCTTGAAATAATAGACTAATGCTGGTCCACCGCAGAATTTCCATCCACTTTATGTGGGTTTTAAGTGCAGTCAAAGCAGCAGTGTGTCCCAATCCTCAAAAATATTGTTCTGCATTTAAAATGTCAAAAGCTTCATTCCTCGTACCAGCCAAGCGTCCTGCTTTAAGACACCAGACAAGCCAGCAGCCTCCTGATTGCACGGCAGTCTCCTTATGCCGGTTTTATAGATTCTGAATTAGCTAAGCTTCAAGAATCTGGATGAGTTAAACATCGTCATCGCAGATTGCATACGAGGCTCCGTGTGAATATCTGCAATTTTCTGTGATCACGTAGATTAGTCCCCACTGCTATGATACTATAAGGAAACCAGCTGTGTCCTACACACAGACTCCACAACAATAAAAAATCATATAAGAACAAGGTGTCTGTGGTGTATGCAGGGGAATGTAATCCCCGCCTTAGTCTCAAAGACGTGGCCAGAGGCACAGACCGTTGATGTCATGGTGATCTCAAAAACTTATTCTTTTTTCATGTGTAATTTATTCGATAATAAATTACAAATGTACAGAATTTCTCACAGATGTTGACTGGGATAAATAAGGTGGTGGCATTTTATTTCCACAGGGTCAAAGGTCAAGTTCACTATGATATAATGTTTATCTTTCTGCACATTAATCAACATTATATGTAAGAGAGAGACAGGGGTTCAGATACTGAACTGGTTACTCTTTTTGAGTTCCCACATTCAAATAGTTTCGATTATATACAGTAGATCTTTAATGCTGTCAGGTTGAAGCATTCGTGTCTTAGAATTTATAACATTTTTTTTTGCAGTAACAGCTCTATTATTATTATTTTTATTATTAGTAGTAGTAGTTGTAGTAGTAAATATTAATAGTCAAAATTAAATTAAATCTTCTACCTGTGAGTGTGTATAGGCACGAGCCTAAAAACAACCTGACTGGTTGTTGGAGGCTTACAACTGCAATACTTTTATTTTTATTCATAAAAATATAATAACCTTCCAAATGGCAAATGGCACAGAACTGGTATTTACAGCAGTTACACTGTCCTGAAATTTTTTTATTTAGTGTATGCATAATATATAATAAGTCTTAATGCTCCATTCAAGGTCAAGTGTGTGTGTGTGTGTGTGTGTGTGTGTGTGCATGTGTGTGTTTGTGCATGTGTGTGTGTGGCATTTGGGTAAGAAGTTTGTATTGTAACTCTTACTTGAATGATATACTCTTAGATTCTTTTGCATCTGTGTGAGAATCCTGGTTTGTGTTTCCCCAACAACGAAATAAAGAGCATTATTTTTTTACTGAAAAGCATTAGTTTGACTTTGTGCAGCTTAAGAAAGAAAGCTGTTAGCTTAAAGTGGACTTTATGCTCGACAACTGATAGGATATGTAGCAATGCCCTGCGCACAGGCTTTAAATAGTTTATACACCATTGTAAAGCAACACCATAAGGAACTTCCCGTTATGACTTGGTGGACGTGATATAGAAGATAGTAGGATAAAAACTGTTTACACTTCATGCACAACAGTACTCGTGATTAAAAGTTTATTGGCTGTGTGTATGTTAGCATATTTCAAGTAGTCTTGGACAGCACTTTTCAGGGACACTTGACAGACAGCAGAGGAGGGAAAAGTCAAATATTTTGCAGCAGAGCTAAATGGGAGCCATGCTTACAGTGCTTCTGTCTTGCCTGCCTGGCTGTGCTCTGCTGTGCCGTGTTTCGTTGGAATTGTTTGTGTTGAGCCGTGTGACCCACTATTTGGACTTCTGTTCCATTATCTTTCAAAAACTCGCTGCACTTGGGTCTCACGCAAAGAAAAGCAAAGTGAGAGCCCAGCGTCAGGTGCTACAAGCTGCTAGCTAGGCCTGTAGCCAGGCCCAGAGAGCCAGACCTGGCAGCTCCGAGGCTGCGACGTGTGAAACGCTGCACACAAAGGAGCTCACTCCATCTGTATGCACCCTACATAGGCAGGCTTTTGTTGCAGCCGACAGGCACATGACTGCTAGCATCTTAACCCCTGAGAGCCAGCGTCTCTTTTCCCCTTTCACTAGACTGCACACTGCAGTAGACACCACAATGAGTCAATACTTTTAGCAAAAAACAACACTGGATTTAAAGCAGGAGTCAGCTTGATAGTTATTATGTGGCTGGTGTTTCTGGCCAGAGATTGAATTTAAAAAGAAAAAATACATATGTGTGAGTATAGGTTTAGGTTTAATATTGGTGGACAGACAGTTAAAATGCTCTGATCATTCTCTTAATGTTTGGGCAGAACTTTGCCAAAGTGAACTGAATGCTATACATTTTTTTAGGACAGTCATTTAATATTGAGGCCAGCCATGAATAAAAGACCACAAAACAAGAAAAAGTGTTTTGACATGAAATACATGTAAAAATACGCAGATTAATATATTCTGTCCTTGTGCATAGCTTAAAAAAGACAATACAAATCAGAGCACTTTTAACATTGATATGCCATTTTTTTCTGTTTATCTGTAGATTTTTTTGTAAGGCTTCATAGAGAATTCAGGAATGAGACTGACATCCCCAAATGGGAGGGGTGTCTGTAAAATCCAATTAAAGATAAATCACTACCATCAACATTTAACAGCTGCAATAGTTCAGAGAAACTTCAGTCTATTAGCACTCTTAATTTTTCACGTTTAGCATGATATAAGGTTGTCCTGATGTGATCATTAAGTTTCTCTCACACACACATTCACACACTCTTTCTCTTTATAAGCATTGAAAATGTCAGTGAACCAGCAAAAACAAAAAATATCTTCTTAATTCAGAAACGTGTGAAATCCCTGCTCAGATACTGCTTACTGTTGGTTTCATGTGTGCCTTGTGTTACCTTCTGTAACCCAGACAAATCCAGACGTGTGTGTGTGTGTGTGTGTTTGTACATGTGTGTGTGAAGCTGAGAGGATGTGCATGTAAACTCGTTCCCGATATGAAATCAACCAAAACACTGTGTTTGGAGCATTCTTGAACCCTTAGTCAGCTGAATTGGATACGGGCGACTAAAAGGAGGGTGCTGTCAGTTCAGTCAGACAAGTGTCTGATTTTTAGAGATGAGAAAGGAAACATGGAGCAGGAGGCTAATGGAATTGCTCAGTTCAAATAAAACACAGCTTCCCACCGCCACCATCTTGCTTGTATGAAACACGGGTCCCGGTGGGGGTTGTGGCGCGAAGGGCTCCTGTTTGGACCGAGCTAGGTCACGCAGGCCCATCCAGGCTGCAGTGCAGCCCTGTGACGTGGCAGGTCCGAATGCTTTAAAAGGTGGTACCACTCCCAGAGAACGCCAGGGAGCTGCATGTGAGCTGATGTTTGATAAGAGCTGCAAAATTGATCATTTATTAATGTGGGATGGACCCGAAATGTGAGCAGTAAGGAATCAGGAGAGGCGTGTGTAGGTGTGTGTGTCTGTGTGTGTGTGTGTGTGTGTGTGTGTGTGTGTGTGTGTGTGGGTGGGTGGGATGTGTGTGTTTTTCTGTGAGGAGATGAGACGAGGGGTAAGTTTTAAATGTAAAAAATGCATCTTAAAATATGCTTTATTTATTTAATATTTGTGCCTTTCTGCAGTTTTCTGATTTGCTGTCATTCTTACATTTTTAGTAATGACTTAGAGCCACATGTGATCTAAAAAGACAAATGTTCGAGCCGAAAATGTCATAACCTTGAGAGCACTCGACTTTGCATTCAGAACAGTTTTTTCCCCTTGACAGCTAGCACTACAAAATGTTTGAATAACTCACTGAGAAAAGCTATTTAATGCAAGTTAAAATAAGTACACACTACCAAGGGCATGCTTGAACTTATTTCAACTTAGTTTTGTTGTAAATGTAATTTTGCCATGCTCTGCACAGTAGAAAAAAGCTTGAATTTTTTTTAACCAAGGATCACTTTGACATTTCTATTTTCCCTGAAAAAACATGATTAATTAGATTTTTTTTAAACCTTCTCAAGATGGGCAGTGTACTCTGTTAGCTAAATTAGAAACCAAAGTTTTCCAATAAACCAGACAGTTGCAAAATGACCTAGAGAGGAGAGTCTCATGGTTAACTGAAAGTAGGACAATGATTCTCCCAAAGCTCTGTCCTTACTTTAATGAAGAAGAGCTGCAAAAAAGGAGAAGCTGTCAAAGTGCTGCCTGCTTGCGATTTATTGTCTGTTTGGCCGTTTTAAAAGCTGTTTAGTACACTTGTCTTTAGCGAGCGCAGGTCCGTTCCCTCTCTCCTCTTTTCCAACCTTTGCTCTGCCATGTGGCCGAGTAGGCTCCCTCCACACAGAGAAGCTCGTTTTTCAGAGGTGAGTGGCTTAATGATTGAAAAGAAATACATCTGAAACAAAGTGCTCGGTTTGTGCCCCTGAGAAGTGTGAACTGCGTACGAAGAACGCTTGAGGACATGTTATTTTATCCTTGCTGGCTCCTTATTTGTTCAGAGCTTCTGTCAGTTGCTTTACCCTCTTGTGTTTTATTAAGTACGAGTTTTAAAAAAAACAAAACATTTTTTTAAAGTAAAGAAATACAGAAATGTGTACATTTATTTACTCCTTATAGTTCTCATGGGAAATAATTAAAACACATTGCTTTTGAGATCTGAGGAAATTTGAATAATGTGCTTTTGAAAGAACATTTTCTAATCACGCATTCAAAACTCAAATGATACTGAGCACAAATTTTGCTTCTTATTTTCCTAATAATTACTAATTTTTCCAGTTTAGTGCAAATATGTAGAAGGATTTAATGTTTCAAGTGTTTCCTCTATTCACTTTTAATTACACAGGTTTAGAATCTTCATTCATTTTAAGGGTTAACTAAAAGTCAACCTCTAATAGTTAACAAAATTGACAGTTTCTTTTTTAAACTGTGATGGTTATGCTCTTTATTTAAATGACTCTTTTAAAAAAACGAGGGAGAGGAAATACACCACATTTTAAGCTTTTCCATACATCTCTGTGCAGAGATGATTTTATGAAAGCGGTCAGAGATAAAGTTACTATAAAATGGGTTTCAGCAGAATGTTTAACAACTGAAATTATCATTCATTTATGAATGAAGTGTATCTAATCTTTTCACAATAAAAGTTTGTCCTTTTCCAGGCTTCAATTTGGGGAAGAAGTGTCATCATGCAACTTGTAAATGTAGAATTTAAATTTGAGCGGTTGTCACATTTCAAGTTAATCCATAAATTGAGTTAATTATTAAAATTGCATTAAAAAAATCTGGGAGTGAAAAAAAGACTCCTGAATGAATTTAGCTCCTTTTATTATTTGAATCTGGAGTGATTTCTGGTTGTATTGGTTCGCATTCAATTAGAAATTGCCCACAATGTGTTTTATGTTTTTACTCTTAACAATACTAATAATATAATATATTAAAACTAGTAGTTTTGCATAAATGATGTGAACGTGTGTGTTTTATCCTTATGTTCATTTATCTTTTCCTGTTTTACAAACACTGTTTGTTAAATATATTATGAAAAAATAAATAATTCAGTAGTTTCCTCTTTTCTTCATTATAACAGTAAAAAAATTAAAGTTAATTTATATTATATAAATTTCAAAGTAACTGAAATACTTTAGTGTGAATTGAGCATTAAGAAGGCAATCTTTAAATCCGACGTGAACGAATGAATCTTAATGAAAAGTGCACGTTATGTCTCCTCTCCGCCTTTGCTGTTCTGGACATCACTGGATTTAATCCTGTGACTTTTAGTTCCCAAAGTGACTAAAATGAATTCAGATCTTTTGAAGTGTCTGTAAGTCGTCTCTGTTTTGACAAATGTTTAAATTGGTTTTAAAAAATGAAAAAATAACACATCAAGAGAGATCGCACAAAATACAACGTTTTTATGGCGATTTGACACGTTACAAGGATTGTGCGGGTGGCTGCATCACTCGGGCCGCCATCTTGTCTCCTCCTGTCCTCCATTTTGTAATTTTTCTCCCTCAGTTCTGGCCTACCTGCTTTTATTAAAGTTTTACCAAGTGCTCTGAGCCTGCTTTGCGTGAGGTGAAAAAAGAAAAATCAGCTGTATTCACATGATTTTCAGTTATACATTACATTTTGGGATGACCTGTCAGGTTGTTGTTTTTTTTATTCCTCTGTCAGCTGACCTGATGCTGAATTACTGCTTTTCACCTTAAAGCACCTTTTCTGAAGACTGAAATCTGCCAGCTGATGCAACAAGTTACCTGCACAGGCACAGCTCCTCACAAGGAGGACTGAGTCCTGTTGACAAGGTGTTAATCTCTCAGAACAATTTGTACATATAATGAGCAGCACTCAAGTTAAAGGTTGCATGTGATTTAGGTTTTACAGATGTGCAGCGTAAGTGACTGTGACCTATAGCCTTATAATGGCCGCCGGGGGTCACATAGGTTAATAGAGACTGATGTTTGAGGCCCCAAAGTGACATCCCAAAGGGGATGGCCCCTTAATCCTTATTAGGCCTCTGTGTTAGTGATCCTTACCTTTCAAAGCAAACAGCACGCTCTCTTTGCCGTGGGGCCCCGACCTGCCCCCGGCGTTACACTTCTGACCCTAGGGTCGTGGCCTTTGTTCAGAACCCTTAAGAGCCTGACCTTAGGGTCACGGGTGTAATAGAGAAGTTGTTGAGGCACGTGCTGCTGAGGGGCCCCTCGACGGACCACCTTGTAGAGGGAGCGGGCCCGCCGCGCCGGCCACTGAAGAAAGAGGGAAAGTTTCTGTAAGTTCGCCAGGGTGTTAATGTGTAGACAGCTATAACTCTCAGGTTCACAGTAAAACATAGATCTCCTGTGCGACTTTTTCACCCTTCAGAAGAACATCTTTGACATGCAAAAAATACCCAAATGTTGGTCTTTTTCAGTGCAATCCATCAGTGCAGTCACAGAAGTAGATCCCTCAGAGGGTCATATCTCGTTTTACTGGCAATCCCAGGTGGTTCTACTTAACTCCATTAATTCTCCGCTAACTAACAGCTAAAAGTAACACTGAAGAAAAAATATTTTTGGTTAAAAGGTGGATAATAGATTTGTTTATTTTATTTATTGCTATTTATTAATGATGAATTTCAGTTTGATAGCCAATCTGCTGTGATTTCTCTCAGCTACTTGTTGGCTGTTTAATTGCAGTTCATGTTGCGATTTGTCTGTATTTATATGGTCCTGTAAAGTTACCAACAGTGAGTATCAAAAATATTGTGGTTGAGTTAATTTCACTTTGTGCATGTGTGTGTTGCTTGCCCTGGGGCAGTGCAGCATCGAGCAGTGTCAGTGTGCTGTAAATTTTATACTGTGTGTGTGTTGATCGGCTGGTTTGTTGCAGTAAATTTGTGGGATGATTCATAAAGATGTGAAGGCATTCGGGGGCTGATAAGTCAGCGACTTAATTGCTTGAGCTCCTCAAGAGTTATAAGTCATTTTCACTGAGACTTGGGCTCTGTGTTGCAACCATGACACATGCATTGTCACTTTTTTGTGGTTGGGTTATTTGATAATGTTTTATTCGATTTCCCTTTTGCATCTATTTGATTTTTTTGTGAATATGTAAGACTAGTCGAAGCTTCTGTTCTTTTTTTACCTTCACACAAAATATGCAGCACTTGCATGCATAGGAAATGTTAACAATGCTTTTACACCCTGACGTTATGTGTGCTGTAAGGCAGAGTGCAGCTCAGTTTTAACGAGGAGATGAAGGGAGCTGATAAGGGGAAAAAAGCGGTTGTAGACTCGTGGAGATGTCATAAAGAAGGTTGTTAATATTGGAGTTTCATCAATGGCAGCATTACGCAGGCCACTCCTGCAGGGGCGAGGCCGTGCAGAGGGCTACAGTGTCAGAAGTTGGCAGCTGAGCCAAAACCAGAGCTGTATCCTCAAATGAACTCTCCGCGACGTACGGTGCAACAGGCTCTGCCAAGTTTTTTGAATTCCTGCCACATGTTAGATGGTAAACAACTGACTTGCAGTAACAGTATCTTAGATAGAAGATGAAGAGCAAAGGGACTCTTCTGATTCCAGATGAAACACGGATTTGTCTACAATAGTGTTTGATATATATTCAGCAGGCACTTGTAACGGCGTTTAATGATTTCAGCGAGAGCAATTGGTTCAAAGACGTGGCGAGATGTGACGTCACAGGGTTCAGTCTGATCACTGTTTGGTGCTCGACCGGTTTTGCTCATCAAGGCCCACGAGGGAATTTATTGCTTTTTTGATAAAGTGCATTTAAATCACCAGTTGCCTCACGTTGAACCTCGGGAGTAATCTCACTCCTCATTTTTCACGAGTTTGCGCATTGTGCGTCATTGAAATGCGGATGGTGCAGCAGTAGTACACACAACACAGGGAAGCCGAGTTTTTATTTGACTGTGTGGAAAGGTGAGGAGAGAGCTAGGCAAGGCAAGTGCACCCGTTCGCTTCCTTTCTCCCTCTCTTTCTCTCTCCAAGCTCGTTCTGCGAGGTAGAAAAGGCGCACAAACAGCAGCGTAACGCCTTTTCTTTCAGTCTCCAGGACTGAGAGTGCAGGGTCGGTGCAAGTAAGCAAGCGGCCATATTAGTTTGCTCTTGTGTTGCTCATACTCGCTGTTTTTCATCTACTTGTCGCCTGTTTAAAATGAAAAAACAAAAAACGAAACACCACACGTATTGAAAAACTCTGGAAATACTGATGTTTTCCCAGCTTTCATTTGTTTAAATTCATGTTAGTCCTCTTTAGACTCTGCGAGCATAAACACAGATTGACATGGAGTCTAGCTAGCTGTGTTCCATGATGTGAGATTCGTCGTTTTGTTGGACAATCCCCCCCCCCTCTCTCTTTTGTATGGCTGCTGCTATGAGGAGAGAAAAAGGGGAAAAATTTGCCTGTGCTGAGTTCTGGGTTTCTTTTGGGAAAGCGAAGACTAGAGGGGAGGGGAATGGTGTCCAAAAAGGAGGAAGTTGTTTCTTTGCCATGGGGGAATCTGTTGCAAACAGTTACGGGGCATTACAACAATTTGGCTGCCCAGAAAAGTTTTTGAGGAGGGAAGTCGGGTGGAAACCGGACGGGTGTGAATAACCTTCAGCATGCTGATCCAGAGTTTGGTAGGTGTGCATGAGAAGAGGGGAGAGAGGGAGACAGCAGGGGTAGTATCTGGCACAAAAACGTAAAAAAAAAAAAAAAAAAAAAAAGATCCTTCTCATGCAGGCTTAAATTAACACTAGCTGTTCAGAGCAGGGCTGTTTATTACTGTAGGCTAGAACAGTGCTACTGAAAGGACAAGAAAGGGTGGGAGACAGAATAGGCTGGACGTGGAGGGGGAAGGAGGGTGTTGGACATGAGCAGAGTCATCAACAGAGTCCATTTTATCGTTCGGTTACTGCCCGACATTTCTCCTCTCCTTAGTCGCACGCAGAACCGGCTGCTGTTGCTGCAGTTCGCAGCAAGGCGAGGGTGGCCTAGTAATGGCACATGGCGGGCGCACTGCGGTAAATATTACAGGATTTTTACAGCGTGGTTCAATGCCGCAATCATGGCAGGGCAGTCGCATCCAGGTGCTTATCTGGCTTTGATTGCGTGCCAGAACAGTTGATGTAGCTTTCCTACGTATTAATGATTGAGCATTAAAAAAGCCCCAAAAAACAAGCAGTAATCAAAAGGATATTCATCACTGATCATACCTGACACTTTTGGCCTTCGCTAGGGGAATGCCATTGCTTCAGTGCCAGCTGGGAGTTTAGTGATAAAGACGTGTGGGTCAAAGCCAAATGGCTGATATTAAACTGAAAGGCCCAGCAGCTCTGCAAAGAAAAGATACACTATTAATCTTTCCCTCCAGTCTCAAAGTTAGGTGTTGCAAGTTGTCCTAGTATCCTTTAATCATTTGTGAGTGTTTGCTATGACTCTCGTCCTCAGCAGAAGTGCACCCCCCACCCCGTAGCCCAGTTCAGCTCCCTCCCCACCCTGCCTCGTGCATGCGCACGTCATACTGGGTCTGTGATGAAAACGCGTAGTGCGCACGCACTCCCACACGTCCCTGTTTCATCATCAGCTGAGCTCTTTCTCCTCCACTCACAGCTCTTCTCCCCTTCCTCTCTCACCCCCTCCCCTCTCTCTCTCTCTCTCTCTCTCTTTGCTCTCGCTTCTTTTTCTATCCATCGCTCTCCTCCTCCTCCTCTCTCCCTGGGTCCCGGCCACATGCGAAAGGGTAGACTAGGACGCTGCAGCTCTGAAAAAAAAAAAGGGGAAAAACGCTCTGCTGCTATTTCTACAGGCAGGCCCTCCCCTTTAGCTAGTCTGTGCCAAAAGAGGGAGGGATTTTTTACTACTCCCAGTCCCAGGATTTTAACCCTCTGCCTGCTCTCACTTCTCCCTGCAAGATCTGTTCCTCAATATCATGCAACAAGTGGCTTTGCTTTACTCCTACTTCGACATTGCTGCGCCATTTGCAAGGGCATTTTTCAGATCCTTGTTTTCACGCGCTTTTAGTTTTATCACGTTTTTGCCTCGCCTGGGTTGTTGCTAGTAGAGATAAACTGGACCTGGGAGTTTTGCGCCGTGCCCTAGCGTTGGTGCAAAGGTTTTTTTTGTTTTGTTTTGTTTGGTTTTTTTTTTCCTTCAGCACGTTTCTTGATTGCTCAACATGTCAGATTTTTTTTCCTGGATGAATCTGAGTATGAAGGCTGCAGTTTGTTTTGTGTGCTGTTCGATTTCATGTGTCTCGCGTATGGGTCTTAAATTGAATTCCTTATTGTTTTCCTGTGCTCTTATCTGCTTTGCCCTCTACCTTCCTAACCCTTTCCATCTCCAAACCTGTCCCTCTTTTTTTGGTTTTTTTCTGCCCCACCCTCTCTTCCTCACGTTCTCTCTCTCTCTCTCGCTCTCTCTCGATCTCGTGGGCAGTATCCAGTGAAAGGGGAGCAGGAGGGCGGAGCAGCAGCGGGGCTTTTTCT
The DNA here is from genome assembly GCF_036321145.2 of Pelmatolapia mariae. Taxonomy (NCBI): domain Eukaryota; kingdom Metazoa; phylum Chordata; class Actinopteri; order Cichliformes; family Cichlidae; genus Pelmatolapia; species Pelmatolapia mariae. Next base: position 6,450,768 of record NC_086242.1, read on the forward strand.
GGGACAGGTGCCAATTCCAAACAAAAGGCACAAAAAACAAAAAAAAAGAAAAAAAGAGTGTGATAGATCCCAACGACAGAGGGAAAAGTGGTGTATTTAAAGAACTGATTTGTAGTAATTAGATGTGTGTGCATGTGTAACTATTCTTCTCTTGCAGGTTTTTTTTTATTGCATGAGTGAATAGCAGCAGAGATCTTGAATTCTCTCTTTCCCCCCTCTCTCGGCTCTCTTGCTCCCGTGAAGGCATTTGAGTTTCGAGCGGGGAAAAGAAGGAGGGGTGGGTGGAGTTGGGAAGGGGCACAGGGAGGTGGAGCCTTGTCTCCTCTCCTCCCTGCCGAGTTTTCTGCATTATTCATATGCCCGGGCGAGCGCTGTGATCTGACTGGCTGCCTGGCTTAGCATTCATCCGACATTCAGCAGCTCTGTTTGCTAACATTCCTCATTCAAAGCCTTGTTAACTGCCAGACGGGAGGAACACGCGACTCCATGGGAAACCCACATGGCCTCTCCATTGTGGCGGGCCCTGACAGTCTCAGACAAGGAGCTGGCAGACATGGGAGAGCGAGAGGAGCTGGTTTGTAAATATTAGAAAGCAGTTAGCTCAGGTTAGGGAGGTTACCCAACGCTCAGAGATGGGTTTGGGGTGAAGTGGGCAGATTATCGCGGGCAAATCCCAGGCAGAGGCGCGGGCAGACATTGTAGGAAAGGCGCTGAGGCAGACACGGAGGCTGGTACTTTCTGGGACTCTGAATGGGTCTGTCGTTGGCGTGCCCGCCTACTTCTTGCAGGGAGTGCAGAGCTGTGTGACTGAATCCAAGCTCCTTCTCTGCCCTTCTCTACAGAGAGGATATGTGGACATACTGTGTGCAGCCACGGATGGGTCCAGTACAGCCGCTTCATCCAGGATAGCTCATTGCTGTGGTGTGGGCCAGTTACTTCAAAGTCTCAGTGGGTAAGTCAGAGAGAGAGTGTGTGGGTGTGGAGGTAAGTGTGTGTGTGTATACTTAGGTGTGTGGTGCTTGCACACATGCAGTGGTTTTCTTTTGTCAAAAGATGAAGACATAACGAATGTGGAGAGCCGCATCGTGTGACCTGATCACCACGTTTGTGTGTATGAACATTGTGTCTGGGTGTTGTTTCCTCCAGGGCTACATGACTATCCAGTGAGAGCAGGCTTAACTAAATATAGTCAAACTGGTTAGAAACGTGGCATTGGCTTTGAAATTTCGACGAAACTGAGCAAATCTCTTCTCTAGTGCATTCCTACCTGTACTTTAGCATTCCGGATCGGCCTTTTGTGTGTTTCACAGAGAGAAATGCTTTTTTGGAGGGAGCAGAGAAGGAATAGTGCTGTAATGTTGGGCTGATGGCCAGGGAAGGCCTGCTACACAAGGCCGAGCCCCACCACAATGCTCTCTCTATCTCTACCTCTCTCCCTCTGTCTGTCTCTCTCTCTCTCTCTCTCTCTCCCCCTCTTCTCAGGTCTATCAGAAAATGATTAAACGCCACTCGTATTGAGCTCTGCTATTAAAACCTCATCTTAATGAATATGTGCCTAGTTTATTCCCTGGAAGTAAAGGTTAAATATTTGAAAATGGGTCAGTGCTGACACGTGGCCCCACGTAGCTTTAATATGGCTCAAACAGGCCTTTTTGGACACATCGTTTATGACGCTTTATTAAAACGAAAACTTTTTCCTAAAAAAAACTCCATTAAGGTCTTAAAATTTAAAGCTTGCCCTCGTTCGCTCGGTTACAGACTATGGTTTGATTAAACTGTAAACGCACACGATTTGAGAGGTACATGTTGACTGTAGTAGAGTGCTCTGCTTTTTAAAGGAAATTAAAAAGGTTATATTATTATTACCTGATTACAACTGCTACTTCATCCATGACGATGAATATCGGCTCTAATTTTGTCCGTATTATATTAAATTTTCCACATAATTAAAACACTGAGTGCGCCACACCCCTCAGCAGTGCCATTCAACTTGGCATCTTTTAATTATCATCCATAAATCAGTTTTTGAAAAGCTCGCTAATTGAAAATCTTGCTTTTTTAAAATTTTATTTTTTATTTTAAATCGATATCACTCCACGTTGAACACCTCAGCACATCAGAGTCGACCATGACCAAAAGGTAGGAGTGGAGGCAGCGTGAGTCATCACAGATAGCTCTAGTCATCCCACCTACATCCTACGTTTGACAGGCCTATTCAACCGCCACTCTCACACTACTGAGCCTGGCTTAAACTCCTCCATCACTGTCACACTGACAGGAAATCCTGACGTCGCTTTAGTGCATCCAATCCCTGTTCTTCAGACCCTCAGTCAGGTGAAATTAGGAGTTATATAGCAGCATTTAGACACATTTACTCTTTAGGTGTAGCAGTGAAAACTGCAGGAGTCAGATACAGGATATGGCTGTCTTCTCATTTCTGCTCTGACTTTTTGTTTGTTTTTACCTTCCTACATTATCTGTTTAACTCTAATGAACACACATTTCCTAGAAATACAGTACAATCCAATATATTTTTGTGAGGAAACACATGTTTTTAGTGCCTTGAAAACTATCGATCACCGTTTGGAAACATATCAAAATATTTTTCTAGCGATTTTCTTTTGCTTTTTGTATACGCAAAACTCTTTATTTATTAGGTCTTTTTATTTCATCGTACCTCGTACAGTACATGTCCACAAGATATTGCCAAGTCTGTAAATAATATTTCATCTGGGGAAAATGAAGGAAGCAATCCTGGCCAGCTTTTGAAATTGATAAGCGTTACTTTTTTCCCTTGCAAATCTGGCAGTAAATTGTAGTTTTTTGAGCGATTTAATGCAGCGCACATTGTTTTCCTATGTTTGAAGAGCCATTAATTGTTCCTGCCGTGATTCCTGTAAGCAAGTAAATATTTATTGTTTAAATATTTACTGTAAATGTGAATGTAACATCGAAAGCTTGTAATCGAAATGTTGTCATTACAAAACATTAGAAAAGTAAACGACATTCAGAAAGCGAATATAAAGACCATCACACAACATCTTGCGCGCGCACGCACACACACACACACACACACACACACACACACACACACACACACACACACACACAGGCAAACTACCAGACACATTTGATGCTGTGTACCCCACAATGAACCCTGGCTCCTAAGATGAATGGGGTTCCCACGCCTCTCCCAAGGAGTGCAGGGCACAGCCTCCTCCTCTGAGCATTCTCACACACACACACACACACACACACACACACACACACACACACACACACACACACACACACACACACACACACAATGTACTACAGATGGCCAAACAGTCTCCCTCAAACATACACACAGGTGCATTTCAGTAAAATACAAAGGCACACACATAGTAAAATAGCATAATGACCCATTTTTAAAAACTACAAGTATACATACTTTAATTACTTATTTTTTGGTGTAAAAATAAATAAATAAATAAATAATATGATGGAAGTGTCAGTTTTATAGATGGAGTCAGTTTGGTATGAAGACGACTTAATTTGTATAGCAGCAAAGCAGAAATGAGATGTGAGAACACACAGATTGTTTTTAGTTTCAGTTACACTTCTTTTTGTTTCAATCCCTGTTTGTGTGTATGTGTGTGTGAGAGTATGTGTTGTTCATGAAGTGTTTTTATTTCAGGGAAGGTTTTAGATGAATTAGATTTTCATGGGAGATTCCAGCTTTTTATTTTCTGAAGGTGTAGCAAAACAGTTCTTAAGAAAGAATGTGTTTGTGTTTGTGTGTGTGTGTGTGTACTATATTAGTACTATATTAGTACACAATTTAGTTTATTAAGTGAAAAATAATTATTTTGTTTTATTTATTTTTTTTAATCGTTGGATAACTCTAGTGTAGTTTTTAAAAGACTTGAGAAATTTTTTTGGTGTTTTCGTTTTCTTATGAGAAATACATTTGTAATTCACTGATGTATATAAACATTTAAATATATAATTGTTTTACATTTTTGTAAATGTACTTTACAGTTGGCGTTTATTTTTTCTCTAATATGTTTTAAGAATACTGTGTGTGTGTGTGTGTGTGTGTGTGTGTGTGTGTGTGTGTGTGTGTGTGTGTGTGTGTGTGTGAGTGATAGAGAGAGAGAGAGAGTGAAACAGAGGATGGTGTCCGTATTATTTATTTATTTCAGGCTTAAAATGTAGATTTAAAATTAATTGTTAACATAAAAAAATATTTTAGCTATAATATTTAATTTTCTGCTTTTTGTTTTTTGTTTCTAATTGTTCAGTTACTGTCGTTTATATTTAAATATTAATATAAGCAATTTTAAAAATGCCACATTTTGTTTAATAAAAAGTAATATTGGACCAAAATGAAGACGGTACGAATGCCTAAAAGAAATGCCGAAAACAAACCCAAAAAAAGGGCTAAAGGCTAATTTGTCTTTCTTTGGACCTACAGTAATCTAAGTCCCTGTAGTAATTTCCTGGAGTTAGTGCCTTTTTGAGAGATGAATCTAAGCTGCACTGGCAGTGAATGGTAATGCAGTTATCCCGTCTAAATTCAGCTGCAGTATTCTGAGCTATGATCACTCTAACATATGCTACATCAGCCTTAATGATACACTTAAGTAACTGCTTGGCAGGTTTATGACCTGAGCGATACATGGACACCTTGCCGAGTGTGTGTGCGCATGTGTGCATATGTGCGTTTTGTGAATACATTTTAACAATGCTGCATGCGCAGACATGGGTATGTGTAAGTGTAACTATAATTATCTGTTTTTCGCTTTCATTTGCAGAGTCATTACTTGGGAGTGACTTTATTTCTCCGTGCCAGACATTGATATCAAGGTTAGTCTAACATTTTTATTAATTTTCTTTAAAATTATATTCTCGTTATTGAATCCGTGTATGTTTTTGTAGCACTTTTGGTGTATATAGCAGCACCTATTTTGTGTGTGTTCATGCCCGGACAGTCAAAAATCATTCGGGACTGCTTTCCATGATTGAAGCACACAGCTCAGCGACCGCGGTTTGTTGTTAGTTTATCAAACACAACCGTCTCCAGCACACACCAGCGGCCGTAGCATCGTGTGATGCGTTTTGTCAAAACTCGTATCGGTGCGTTGTGTCTGTCGTGTCATCTGAAACGGTAAGTCTGTGCTGCAGCTCAAAGATAATCTCCTCAAAGGAAATTAGTCAGGAAAAATGGGACAGAAGAGCCGTCAGCCTAAAGGTCAAATGAAGATTAGAGAGAAACAGTACACGAGGGCACACCGGCTGGCACCCCGGAATTACACAAAGGCCTCATTGTCACAGGAGCCCTCGGGTCTGCGCACTCTCTCCCAGCATACTTAGGGAGACATGACACCTGTTGGTGGTTTTGATCAACTGCATGCAGAGCGACAGGACACCTCACACTTAAGATTTTTCTGATATTAAAAGATGACTTTGAGTCGCATACAAGTCTAGAACATTTTCGGATCGGCGCTCTTCCGCACAAACACACTCACGGGTTCGGTTCAGGCTCGAGTTTTTATCTCACGTCAGTTTCAGGCTTTCCGGCGGCACGGCTGACCGCGTGCCGTTAAATCAAAACGACAAATGAAAAAACAGCAAGCAGTGAAAAAAGCAATTACTCCTGATTTATATTTGCTGATTATTGTAACCCTCCAGACACACCGGCTCCACTCACTTCAAAGGGTGAATTGGTTAATCTCAAATAATTGTGAAGCTCAGTCCTGACAGTTTTACAGTTTATGGCACCGTGTATTCAAAATGTTGGATGAATGTATTTTTGGAAAGTTGTTTGCAAGTTCATGCCTAGATCGAGGACCTCACTTGCGCATCTCTTTAGTAGTTTTAATTTTTTTTTTTGACAAACTGTAAAACAGTTGTGTTATCAAAAATGTTTTAATCAGATTTAACAAACAATTATATTTTAATTAACTAAAGAAAAGTGTTAATGTAATGCTTTTGGGCAATGTTAAAAGGTTTTTTGACCCAAAATTACAAACGAAATGAAGATTTTTGACTGGCTTTGTGTTTTTAGGGTTAACGTTTTTGTGCTTTGCTTTCTGCCTCCACCCACTTCCAGTAGAGATTAATGAAATTCTGCTTGTTTATAGTATTTAATAACTTTTAATAAAAGCAGTCCTATGTATTCCAAAAAAAGCCGTCCTTTTCACTCTGGATAAATTAATAATTTTTTTTTTACGTAACATTTCTGAGTAAAATCAAAAGACATTTAACTGTGGTTAGAAATCTCAGTGACACATGCATAAAAACGTTGGTTCAGCAGAAGTAAACTGGAAAATGCATTTGTCATAATTTACCTGGAGTGACCCTTTAAGTAAAAGGGCCTCTCCTGTGTAAACCCGATACCCTGCATACACGCATTAGCAGTGCAAGTGAAACAGCGAGCTGCACACACAGTCAGGCCTGCTTATACCTCACAGGGTTGGACAGTAAGTAGCTCATATAGAGATTTGTGTGGCATTTATGGGATAAACGACCTGCAATAAAACAGCCGCAAACTGGTGCGTGCGCGTGAAGAGTTAAGGCAGTGACTCACTTTTATAAGTTTGACCCCCACCTCGCGCCCTCACGCCTCTCCCCTCCCCTCCGTCGCTCCCCAACTCGAGGGGGAAACCGCAGCAGAGCCGCAGCCTCTCCTGTCTCACTCAGGAAACTCCCTGAAACAACCACAACCTCGTCTGCTCGACCTTTCAGGCCAACACACACTCTGACATACAAATCTGCTCATTTGCAGCGAGGTTTCCTGCGACACACACAGAAGCACAACACACGACTTCAGAGTTTTGGAGTCACTTTTAATGGTGTGACTGTGTGTGTGTTCCTCTAATAAACTGCCAGGTAGCAATACAGAGAGATGCAACAGGATAGTCATGAATAATACAGCCACAGGATACTCGCACTCTCTACACGTTCACATGCAGACATGCAAGCACCTGCAGTCGTGTGTTTGCACACCGGCACTGAAGGAGGCCCACGTACTGCTCTCTGTATCCATCGTGTATGACCTGTGTGAGCACGCTGATATAGGTGCTCTGTTGTTTTCTGATGCTCCTGTGTCAGACAAGAAGTGAAAGTCTGACCTTTGAACAGAGAAGCGCAGCTCACTCTCTCCTCTCGTTTGTCAGCATCGAGACGAGGAAACCTGAGAGGAGGCGAGTTGACAGACCGCACAGACCTGCTCAGGGAAGATGACCTGCCAAGCTCAAGTGACATGCAGAGGAAGTGTTTTGAGTGTATTTTGTTTTGTTTTTTAATTACCATACATTTCACATATTAAGCCTCTCCTTTAAATGTATATAAAAAAAAATAAGGAACCTCATGATCAGCTGGGGCCTTTCTGCATGGATGTCCTCCATGTGCCTGTGTGGGTTTTTCTGGGTACTTTCCTCCCACAGTGCATCTTAGGTTGGATAAATAGTGATTAGAAATGTGTCTGTGGGTGTGGATGTGATTGTGAGATGTGTGTCTGTGTGTGTTAAACCTCTGATAGACTGGCAGCTGGGTCAGGATTTAACAAGTTTAGAAAAAAACAAAAACGGATTGAACAAAACAGAAATAAAAATATGTTTAATTTCTTAAAATGTAAAACAAGCACTTTTTTGGACATGCAGTGTTTTATCTGTGAATTAAGTAAGTTTAAGTGCTGCTTCATGATGATGATGTTTTGCTAAGACTACAGAACTGGCTTTATTTAAAATTACAAACATTTAATTATGTTACCGTTTTCACATGACATTGAATATAGCTGCCTACATTACATACAGTACAATACACTAACAGTACAAGCACACAGAAGTTCAGCCTTGACCTTTGGAACGATGACAAAATCAACTTTATGAAGATCCACCTGTTTTTTCTGCCTTTAATTGGATGCTATGGTTTTCATCGGCACATTTGTGATGCTGTTGTTTTATTACATTGAATTGTGGTTGAATTTTATACACTTAACTCCACCCATTACAGCTTATCTGTAGTTAGTTTTTTTTAAAGTCTTGTCCTAATTTCACAAAGGTCAGTTGTGGTTGAGTTTCTGTTCCCACAGGTCGACTGGGTGCGACTGGAGAGCCGTGCGAGAGTTAAACTGTCCTTTGGGGTGAGGTAGTAGGTTGTATAGTTTTAGGGTCATTCCCAAGCTGTCAGATGACTATACAACTTACTGTCTTTCCTGAAGCGGCTGTAATAACATCATCTTCATCATCGTACCCGAAAGAGGATAAGAAGCATGACTTTTGAATTTGGACTCGTTTGTTTGTTTAACCTAAAATAATATGCAGATTTTTGTGGGAAATTGTTCTCTTCTTATTGATGCTTCTTGTTGTGTTTTTTAAAATTATTTTTTTTAAAAAAAGGTAAGTTCTGCTAGTCTGAAGTTGTAACCAGTGAAGCTTGTTCTCACAGCGTGTAGTAAATTTAGCAAAGTAATGTGAAATCTAGCCACTTTTACTTTTGCAGCTTTTTCATGTAACTTTTCCTGCAAGTGCTTCAACAGTTCAAGTGCATCCTTTTATGTGCAGCGTGTAACATTTTAACTGACATTATCATGGCAACCCTCATTGCAATAATAAATAACAAAGTTGCTTTCAGTTTCATTTATGCAGCGATGCGACTCGCGCACAAATCCTCTCCTTACCCGCCTGGGTGCTTTATGATGTTCGTACAGGGTGAGGTAGTAGGTTGTGTGGTTTCAGGGTTGTGATTTTACCCCATCAGGAGCTAACTATACAACCTACTGCCTTCCCTGGAGGGCAGCAATACATCACAGGAGCGCGCGCATCTTTGTCATCTTCCCTGCCTCTGAAAAATGGGACAGTCTTGTTTACTAAGGCCCACAAAAGACTGGCATTCGATCTCAAGGGTTCACGTGTATGGGTGAGTGGCGCTCACTCACACGACGCATTTCAGAGAGACAATCACTTTACACATTTGTAACTCGCACTGGGAAGATGGCATAAACAAGGCATTTATTTAATTTTATTAGCATTCATGTTTTAATAATGCTTGTACTTTTCCCTCAGTAATTAAATAAAGACTGGACAAGAAATAATTGCTGAGCAAATAATGGCTGAAGTCTGATCTTTGTGCTGATAACAACTGTGCAACAGTAGAGTCTCCCTAGATGGGATATTTTCTTCGAAATGCTGCTTTATTCTCTAATCCCTTTAAGAAAATCATAATGCCCTGAAATTCTAATCCCCAAAGCCTCTGTGTCTCAGGAACATGTATCTTTTTATCTGTCTAGAAAAGTCTCCTAAAAAGCATGCATCATTTCTCTTTTGTTCTTTAAAACAAAAATCAATTGCATGGGATTTCTTCCAAGTAAGATGTTAATACTGTGCAAGATTAAAGGCAAGTAAAACTCCAGAAAACAATTGAAGGTAGAGCAAACAGCCAAGAGTCATGCTGTTTTATGAAACCACACGTAGGAGTGCAGCTTTTGCTTTGAGTTTTCAAGCAACATCCCTGACCAAAGCTGATTATGTAGCTCGCTGCTTAAAAACCATTTCGAATTCAGAAAAAATGAGCTTGTGTTTCCATCCCAGATGGAACGGGAGACCAGGTGCCGAGGTAAAACCAAAGAAAATCATAAATTATCACCCTGCCATTTGTTTGTGGGAGAACACGCTGAGCCACCATGAGGGGTTTTTATCGTCTACACTTACTGTGCAGGTCCACAGGAAAATATGACAGCCAAAATATCCTATTGTCATGCGTCATTTCACAGTAGATGGCGCCAGATATTAAATGCGGTGTTGTTGCTTTGCTGGAGACGATCACAGTCTACACTAATTTGTTAGATGTACTTTAAGACGGGCTATAAATTTCTAAGGAGTTGGCACAGAATGAGGGTGTCCTGCTGACCTACATGTAGGAGGTCCAGGCAGGAAAGGAGGGCTGCTTTCTGCCAACTAAAGTAACCGTACAGCAGCGCTGACACAACATCGTGCTTATGGTTGAAATAAAGTTAATTTTGCCACAGGTCAAGTATGTGTTCCATAGGGTCACAGTTAAATATCAAAAATCTTCCAAGTGTACACCATCAAATAAAAAACACCAGCTGGTAGCCACAGTATGACGTGCCATTAGCACTAAATTGTGAAGGGAGGATTTTTGGAGCAACTGTTTTAAAAGCAAGTACACACGCCTACCTTATTCATGCTATTAAATGTGTTTTAAAGAAGATGGGGATTTTTTAAGGTGTAAATAAAAAAATGGCCATGATTTGTATCCCAGTGTGTGGCTTAGTAGGTAGAATGCCATTCAAACACTTAGACAGTTGTTATTTGGATTGCAACTGCAAATTAGGCTGACACTAAAATGACCTTCACTTTCTTATTGCTTAACTGTGAGCAGCATAACACCAAGAGACAGACTTATTTGTCATTTCCCAGCAATACTTGTCACCTGAAATGTATGGCTTCACACAAATGCTACAATAGAGCAAGTTTTACACTAATGAACAAAAAGCTGTGAAAGAGAAGGTTTGGAATTAGAAGCAAAAGTTCATTCAGCTAGTTTGATTGTTTTAAATTGGTGGTGGGTGGGATGAACCTTTAGACAAATTACAAAAAAAAGCAATGAGTCATCAATTTGCATTTTGCTACATCGAGCATTTTTATTACTGTGTATTGTGCAGTTTATTTTGTTTTCTTTTTTAATATATGCTTCAGTGACGGGGGGTCACAATGATAACGTAGAGGTCTGAAAAAGTCATGTATCAAATATTATATACTTGGCCTTAAAGGGTTAATAAGGTTAAGTCAGGGGTGTCAAAAATCATTTTACACTGTAGGCCACATATATCCCACTTTGGGGGGTAAGTGGGCCAGACCAGTGGAACTCCATGCCAGTGTAAAGAAGTTAAACCATGAACTAAATGCCACAGATTTCAACAGTATGTCTCAGTTTTTCTACACAATAAAGAAATGCTGCTGAAAATGGAAGAAATCTGTCAGCACGACTCTGTAAGTAACAGACGGTAAAATTACAGTTGAAAATGGCTCGTTGCACACACTGTACTATAGTAATAATACTTTTTAAAATATATATATATGCAGTGGATCCACTATAAAAAAAAATCTTATTATGAATAATAAACAAAACAGGAACGTTTCTGTCATTTAATTCATTAATTCATTCTGTCATCTGTAGATTAAACATAGAAAACCTAGAAAAAAAACATAGAAAAATACTGTTAAAAGTCACTTCTTCACATTTTTCACAACTGTCCAGTGGGCCAGGTTGGAGTTTTTGGCGGGCCGAGTTTGGCCCCTGAACCTCATGTTTGACACACTTACTGATACAGTAATTAGCCTGCAAATATAAATATTTACTGACTAGATTACAACCATCTTGAGTATTTTGTAAGCTCCTTAAAGATGAAAAGTGACCACTGTTAACTGCAGTAAAATACGTCATAATAGTGTCACAAAAATATCCATTTGATACTTGCGGGATATTTGAAAAGCACACACTGCTTACAGCGAGATTATCACCAGACTGCTTGCCAGCGGGCAGGTCACTGGAAAAGCTGTCGTTTTATTTAATTATTACTCGATAGTATGACGCTGCTGACGTTTAATTACAGGAAGTGGTTTTGGAGGTGATCGGATGGCATTAATCTTACAGTCCCAGGCAGAGAGATCCAGTCGCCCTTCACCGGGTACAGATAAAGGAGACAATGCGCCTCCACACCGGTCCATCCTGTACCGAACCACCAAGAAGGGATTATGTCTTACCGAACACCCCCCCCCCCCGCCCCCCCGTACACAATTCTCGTGTTCCGATTGGTTGAAACCATAGGTGTGTCAGGAGGTGTGTGCGCCATGTTGCGGTCCCTCTCTACGTTATTTCCTGCGGAGGATGACGTTTTTGACAGCAGGGAGGGAGGCAGCAGAGCCGATTAGCAGGCCCATCTATGAGCGTCCCGGGCCCGAAGCAGCTCTCTCCTCCTCCTCCTCCTCTGATAAATCTCAGGCGTCCATTCCGGCAGCGAGAGCTTGAAATGCTCCGGATAGCAGACTCCGAGCTGAGGTATTTACCAACATTTATTTCTATAATGTTATGTAACTGTGTAAGAAGCTCTCTGTGCAGTTGCCTGTTGATTCAACAAACTTTGTTATTCAGTCGCGCAGAAAGTATAAGTGAAGTGGACACTGTGGCTAACTTTGTATCTCTTTTCTCTTAAAACACACACACACACACACACACACACACACACACACACACACACACACACACTTGTCCTTAGTGAGCTATGTTGCGAGTGAGCTCTAGATAAACTTCCTTTAAGTCACGTCTTCATCTGTTTGTGACCAAACCGCAGACGCACACTGGAAGGCACGCTTCCCCCTGCAGCCTCAGATATGCTTCTATGTCACACTCTGTGCAGCAATGCATAGAGATACTTTGATGATGCAAGACTGATGTGGCTTTTACGTTTACTCTGTGCCTGATTTTTTAAATTTATTTTTTCAATCTGTGGCCAGTGGATGATCTTGTTTTCGAAAAGTCCAAACAGCTGATCCAGATTCAGCACTGACAAATGTGAGCTGTTGCTTTTTTTTTTCTTTTTTAACTGACAAAGGCTAAGAAAGGATGTGCAGCTTTCCAGGTGACCAGAAATATGATGCTTTGTGTTTTGATTTTGGCTCCTTTGTATCGTCTAACGTTGTCTCTCCTGAGTCCAGTCGACGTCTCTGGCTGCAGCTCCTGTTTCCTCTTCTCCTTTAACCTAAAGATAGAGCCCTAAGGTCTGGGATCAAAGTTCCTCTGGGAGTTAAAACACAATGTCCTCTGAGGTAGAGGGGAAGCATGGGCTGGACTCAAACGGAAATATAGTCAATTAACTTTGCTGTCACCTTGTTAGGGCTTTAATACATGAATGAGACAGGCCACAGTTACAGGCAAGCTGGGACCATGAAAATACTGTGACATCCACCTAATCCATAATAAATGATAATAAAGTAGAGACAGAGTTCAAAATTTTTAATATACTGTATTTAATGTAAACCCAAGAAAAGCTCCAGGAAGCTCTCACATTTTAGAAACTACAGCCTTAAAGTTTCACCTTTCTCCAAACTCCAAGAGTTCACCAACAAATCGCCATACCCTCTGCAAAATCCATTCGATTTAACAGTTCATTAAGCGGCGTCTAGTATGCCTTTTTAATTTATCTCTTATCTACTGTTACAGTGGTGGATATGGAGGTGGCATGAAAGGGTAGCTTCAATTTTTTTTTTAATTCTGTCTGATGTCAGTGTTAGCACATAACCTTCTGTTTGTGAAGGGCGGCCAATCAAAAAAAGTGTGGGGGTGATTAGAAAAGGAGAGGAGCAAAACTAATCACTGGGTGAACTGAGGGCTTGCATGAACACCTAGTGTAATATTATTAACTACTATTTCCAACTGTGAATTTTATACATGTGTGTGTGTGAGAGAGAGAGAGAGACAAAATGCCCATTACCGTGAGTTTGAAGGCATTTTTGAGGCTCAAAATGTGGCTTTAGTGTCAGGGTCACAATTAAGTTATGGTTAGGTTTAGGCTAAGGGTTTGGGTTAGGTATTCATGTTTGATGGTTAGGGGAAGCGGCTAGGGGAAGCATTATGTCAATTTGATGTCCTCACCAGGATAAGAAAATGTGTGTGTGTGTGTGTGTGTGTGTGTGTTGGACTCTAGACTCCAAGAAAAATAACAATATGTGGAAATGAGTATCATGGCTGGACTTTAACTCGTTGATCTGTGGTTTATCTGCTGTGTATTGTTGCAGAATGTACAGGAGTTACTCAATCTACCCTTTGATGAAGAAATCTCTTTGAGCACCCAGGGGCATCAAATTTATCAGCGGGCAAACGCTCTGCATCAAAGCAGTTTAACAAACCAGTTGGTCAGCAAGTTTGTCAATGACTGCCCAAAAAGTTTGCTGTGTTTTGTTAGAAAAGCCTTTAGGCACAGGTATAATACACTCTGCAGGTGCCGGCACACATCTGTTTGCACACCCGTACTTATTTACCTGCATGGTGTCAGAGTCCTGTCACGACCTGTCCCCTAAATGCTGCAACACAAAGACTAGATAAACATACAGAAGCATGCTCGGATCAATATAATCCTTGCTGTTGGGGCTCAGGAGTTCACAGAGGGCATGTTTCCTAACACAAACAGCATTTTATCAACTTTTTTCAGCCCCTTTTTTTGTCATAGTGCATACTTTAAGTCTAAAGTAGCTTAAACAGCGAAAGTTGTACAGTCACACTTGGGGTTTTTTTCATGCATGCCTTACAGATGTGTGCAGCTGTGCAAGCTGAGATTGTGCATCGCAATTTCGGCAGATTTGATGTAATTAAAACACAGGTAAAATGGTAACGCAATACTGTAAAAAATGAATGAGTTGCATTTTAAGAGGGTTAGGAAAGCAGACCATCAATCTGAAACGCCTGTCTGCAGGGAAGACTTGTGTTTTTCTGCCTTTATCCTACAAACTGTGCGTCTGTGGCCACCTCCTTATTAGGTTTCGCAGCCAAAAAATGCTTTGGATGGTTCTAATCTGCTTATCAAGAAAGTCTGCAGTAACATCTGCTGTTATAAATTACTGGAAGTTGGAGAGAGCACCTTACAGAACACGAGCATTGGCCGTGGTGCTGTTGTGTTGCGTGATGGCTCAAACAGATGTCCTTTACCCTGCTGTGAGCAGCTGGGAGCTCCAGCAAACACCCACCCACACACCACGCAGCGAGATCCACTCTTGAAAGCAGACGTGCAGAAGAAGAGACAGGTCGACAGTTTACTTCTGTCTTGATTTTAATCCTCAAGAGACAAAAGTGACTTTAAATTGTGTGCTGTAGACCTAAAAGCTATTCGCATAGTGTAAACAGTGTATATAATAGACACTATATGCTCCGTGCAGGTTCATATATCAGAGTGGAAGGCTTTGAATTCATATTGTGTGAGTACTTTGGCTGAACAGATCGGGATTAAACGTGTGAAAATAAGTCATTTAGGATAATGTACTACTGTTGACTCACAAGGCACCGTTCACTTACGAACATAGTCCTCACAATACTAACTTAATAGACTTTTTCTTATGGCATTAGTACCCCGGTGGAGTGAAAGACAGTGCTTCATTTGCATTTTTCAGACAGTCGTCTCACACGTTTGACAATAAACATGCATTCCATTTTTTGTTTTAATATTTGCTGCTTGCTCGGTGCCTCCTGTGGAGTCATATTATGATGTTTTGTAAGAATGTGGTAAATGTTTCATTTGTGACCTACTGTTGAGTCCCTGAGAGGGTGTCCAGTGGATAAACCTTGGGATGCACTCACTGCTGTTTGTGTATTGTAAGATGAGATGAGAAATGCTTCATATATCAGCACTTTAGTAGTCTTCATGTGAAAGCACACTGCCTGAACTTGTCCATCAACCAACCAGTCATCCATCGCTTATCTAGCAAATTGCATAACTGTATGAAAAGTTAAGCCAATGCATAAAATCTGATGGCCAGAAAGGGGATGGGGACTTCTGGCTGCACAAAGATGTCAAGTTGCATAGAAGTTAATGAGAAAACTACCATACTGCTCACTTGTTCTGTGACCTTAATAAACACTTTCCTGATCTGCTTATGTTCTCAGTCACTAGTTGCATGTCTCATTTAATACAATATGATATTAATTTTGTATAGTATAGTCCTGATAGACTCTTGCAAAGAACGGTAAACTTTATCATATAGCTTATACCTTATAAATGTGCAGTGGCTCTTAATTTCCCAGTTCCATCCAACCTTCGCTCATCACATCAAGTTTCAAAATAAACATGATGGAGATGTTCAATACGATCAGTTTGATGTTTAAAAGGAGTTTGTGTTTGTCCAAACCTTAGCAGATGTGTGCTTTCGTACTCACAGACTTCACTGTCCTCATCCAAAATCTCCTTTTTTTACAGTCTGGTGAGTGAGGGTTTGAGTCCCTGATCTCTACCATGGCAGGGGATCACTACAGCCCCCCATCCCCACTGGGGGATTCCCTCCTGGGAAGTCCACTTTGTGGAGACCTGATGGAGGATCTTCGTGATATCTCCCAGTCTATAGGAGATGACGCACTGGGGTTTGATTTTCCAGAGTACCAGAGCACTGGTTCAGGGTCCAACAGCTCTGTCGCACTGGGTGAGTATGAGGGGTAGTTTCATCACCAGTTGAGATTGGTTTCCAAGAACATCTGCTTCAGAAGATTAAAAAGCTATCTAACACCTTCTGTAGGGCTCTTGTCTACCTTGCTGTTTTGGTCAAGATTTGGAGCCTAATATGGCTTTAAATGACAATATTAGAAGCTTATTATTAAATTTGGCTTGACCCAAAGATCCCAATTTTAAAAACATATATTTGCTCACATAAATGCTACCCCAACTTCAACCCATCGGTGCCACTGGTGTGCAGAGAGACAGGCAAGAAACTTGGTGGAAAGAATCAGGGGCGTGATCCTTAATCATGCCAAATGTTAAAACTTTTAACCTCTTGTCTTTTTCTGCTGTAGAGACCTTGACCCCAGCCTCGAGTCCATCATCAGGAGTGTGCGGAGCAGCGGCTGGCCAAGATGAGAGCGGCAGCACCCTCAACCTCGAGTGCCGGGTGTGCTCTGACAAAGCTTCGGGCTTCCACTACGGGGTGCACGCATGCGAAGGCTGCAAGGTAAGAAACTTGGGACTTAAACAGGGATCGTGTAGCCAGCTGGAGCACATCGACTGCATCATGCAGGCGTACTTTGGCGCGAGAAAGGCGATTAAAGGAGCGCAAAGATATTAACATAATGAAAACACAGTTCAACTCATGGTTCTTTTGAATGGCACAGCTAAAAGTTAAAAAAAAGATGACGTGCATGCCTGAACGCACGCAGCACCAAAACACATACAGAAGCCTGGCAGCGCAGAGGCGCCTGACCTGGAGACCAGTGGAAACTTTCTGAGACACGCAGCCGGGTCATGTGAGGTAGAGGACATGACGGCTAGGCCTGTCACCTCTGTCCCGGTTGGCACAGAGCCAAACTCAATGACATTAATACACACACGCACATTTATAAACACACAGAGCAGCTACTGACACAGGGGACTGCTCTACTTTGCTAAATATTCCCTTTTGGGATTTGATGATTAGTAAAATGTAGTTTTTGCTGCTTTCATTTTTCCTTTATCTATGTTTTTGGATATTCTTCACAATTTAGGGATTAAAAGTTTATTTTAAAACACCGATACTGAGAATATTGGGTAAGTGAGACCGCTGGCCTCAGTAACCAGCGCGCGTGTTAAAAACCATAGAGGACGGTCGCTGCATTGTTTGTGCAGTCACATGAGATCATTGCACCCTCACAGCTGACCGCAGGTTGTTGCTGCTAATCTGAGATTTATTTGCTACTTTTGCATGAGTTTTTAAACTCTGACCCTTTCTCCCTGTTGACGTTTCATGCCTTGCTTCTCTTTAATAAAGCTCTTTTGCTTTTCCACGACATTGCCGCTGATTGGAAATGCGATAAAGATGTCTCTACTTCTGCATTTGCACATAGGTTGGGGGGTTTTCTGATAAAAAACAGTGACGGTTGATCACTGTGCTGGCTCTAATGCTAAAAAAGTGCATCTGGTGGATAATCTATTGCTGTCTAACTCTGTAGCTGCCCACGGGGGCTCTGTTTTACGACACACGTCTCATTCATCACCACAGTCTTGCTGTCAGAGCGGCTGCCAGCGTTGGCACGACACCTATCACCGTGTCACACAGCAGCTGTTCTGAAGCAGGGACGTGATGACCTTGAACTGTTGGACACTGCATATGTGACGGGGCTGCTTCTAAACTCTCTGACTGCAGTAATCTTGCTTCTGATATGTCACAGTCACAGTTCACGGTTACCATGCTGGACGGGCTCTGTGGAGTATTTTCAGCACCTCGCTTCAAAGAGAGGCGCACCGAGAAGCGGGACTGTGAAGGCGCTGTGATGTTGCCCTACCAGGGTTAAAGTCTGTGGTGATAATGGACCTGAAACATTAGAGCAAAGGAGATATTATTAGAGTCAGGAAACGCCTTTAGTGATAGAAAATTGAAAAAATGAGAGAGACGTTTGCTCCTAAGCGTTGCACAATCGTTCTCTTTGTTTATGTTGTCAGCCTTGCTGCTCGCCTCCCGGCTAAGATATCGCAGCACAGTACTGGCCTCTGGTTGTGTCTGTTTTCCCAAACACAAACATGCAGGGACATGTATGGCATAAACACACACATCTGTTTTTCCTCCTCCTGCAGCTCTGTAATGTTATGTAATGCATTTCTGATGACTGTAATATGGCCTTCAGTGCTCTCTATTGGCTGATTCCACCCCCACAAAAGAGATTCTTTTGCTTAAAACTGACACAAAAGTGGCATATGACACATAATAAAACTAATAAAATTATATAATAGCTGCTATTCAGCATAAATTCAGCCAGGTGTAAGATGATGTCTTTAATGACCATTTGGCCTGTTGGAAATTTTACTGATGTAAGTGGAGTATGCATTAGAATATCACGTGCCTTGCCTTATCTGAGGGCTATAACGCCTCCTCCAAAAAGAGATGTTCTTCAAAAAAAAAGGTCAAATCTACTGCACATCTTTAGAGATCCTTTCCTTTAAGAACAGGTGTAATTTCCCCCAAATGCAGTCCACAGATATTAACATTGATCTTGCCAGAGCTTAAAAGGTGCACATTTAATGCAAAAATGCATAAAATATGCAAACTGTTAACTGTTTTGTTCATGACTCTGAGCAGGGTGCTAATGCAAAGGCACTGGGTCCCATTCTCTAATATGTGCGTATTAATATACTTTGCACATGCAATACTATGCAAGTCTTGAGCCATATTTCTTTAAATCTTTCTTGGAAAGTGGGAAACAGGGTGCTGCAGTTTAATGAAACGTGTGCAAGCATACATGGAAATAGAGTATATAAGACAAAAACCGAGTTTGTACAATTTTAACAAGCTTGAAAGTCAATATTTGTTATGACCACCTTTCTTTTTCACCACAGCCTGTACTCTCTTAGACAAGCTTACTTGTCATTTCTTTAAGTGGTGTTCATGGGTAGTTCTCGAGGCTTCAACAGCCAGCCTTTCACTGTTAGTTTTGAAGTTTGTATGGTGTGAGGTGGTGCAAAATGTGTTTGCAGAGTACAAATGAACTCTGGTAAGAAAATATAGATATATGTTAGTTTTGTGCATTTTTTGCTTATGCAGTGTGGTTGAACGACGACCACTGAGAAAGCTAAGTGATAACGTCTTTTTGTTCTGTCTGTCAAATCAGGGTTTCTTTAGGAGGACCATCAGGCTGAAGCTGGAGTATGATAAGTGTGAGCGGAACTGCAAAATCCAAAAGAAGAACCGAAACAAGTGCCAGTACTGCAGATTCCACAAGTGCCTCTCTGTGGGCATGTCCCACAACGGTAATGGAAAAAGTTGAAAGTTTGCAAAATATCAGCCAGTGTAGTCACAGTTACAGGATTAGAGTAAACAGTAAAACATATAATCTGAGAACAAGCTCAAACAACCAGTGATAAACTTAAAGGTCAGGCTAAGTTTGCAAGCATTAGCTACCGTAAGCTAGCTATTATAAGCTAACCAAAAGGGTAAAATTGTGATTCTACCTGTCCGACATCTGTTGATATGGAAAAACTGGTATCATGCATCTTTTCCCCATATGTGGAACTAAGGTTGCATGTATGTAACAAATTAGTCTGATCAAAGCACTGCTGAAACACCGCAGTGAAAGAACTTGAGGGTGATTAGCCTGATGCACTGTGAACTGCCCATAAGAGTCTGAACATCCTCAGTCTCAACAGCTCTTTAAAACATCAGCAGGTTGTCGTTCCTCGGTAATTTAGCTCCACTTCAGTCAGTATGCTTTTGCTGTGACATCTGGCCCGTCGTCTGCAGTGACTGCTGGAGGGTCACTGAGTTTGTTGTGATGACCTCCCACTAGCAGCATCAGAAACATGAGAGGAAGATGGCATGCCTCAGAAGAATACAAATAGAACAGGATGTACCAGATCTGTTGTACGTGATTTTCTTTCTTTCTTTCTTTTTTAGGGTACTAGTGCATATTTGAATCCTTGAATATTTGCTGAGGCAGCATAAGCCTTATGGCTCCATATGTCAATTTATTGTGCAATGTGAGCGAGGAAAAAAAAAAGAAAGTGGCAATTTCTAATGACCAGTGTTTTATGTACCAGCCATCCGGTTTGGTCGTATGCCCCAGGCAGAAAAACTGAAGCTCAAGGAGGAAAGCAAGATGGTTGAGAAAGAGGTGGAAAGTCCCTTAATGTCTGACCACAAGTTTCTGGTCAGGCAGATCCATGATGCCTACATGAAGAACTTCAACATGAACAAGGCAAAAGCACGGCTCATACTCACTGGAAAAACTAGCAAGCCGGTAAAGTGGAAAATAAAGTTTGAGAATATTCTCTGCTCTATATCTCTGCCCTCTGCCTCACCGACAGATTCTGTATTTCCCAGCAGCCTCTCATCATCCACGACATGGAGACGTTCCAGCTGGCGGAGAGAACATTAGCGGTCCATATGATAAACAGCGACTATCCGGAGTCTGACAGCGTCCTCGGACAAGTGAGTCCGGCTGTGTCGTGCGGGGAGCTTCGGCAGAGGGAGGCCGAAGCCAGGCTCTTCCACTGCTGCCAGAGCACCTCAGTGGAGACTGTCACAGAGCTAACGGAGTTTGCCAAGGCTATGCCGGGTTTCCAGAGTCTGGATTTGAATGATCAGGTGGGTTTCAGGTTGCCTTCTATGGTGAGAAGTGGAAGGAAGAGCAGATGAGTGTTCTCATGCTGTTGCTTTTCTATTTACCTTTTAGGTGACTCTCTTGAAGTACGGTGTTTACGAAGCCCTCTTCACCCTCTTGGCCTCCTGCATGAACAAGGACGGCCTCCTGGTGGCCCGTGGTGGAGGCTTTATCACCCGTGAGTTCCTCAAGAGTCTCCGCCGACCATTCAGTGACATGATGGAGCCCAAATTCCAGTTTGCCACACGCTTCAACTCTCTGGAGCTGGACGACAGCGACCTAGCTCTTTTTGTGGCTGCTATTATCTGCTGTGGAGGTAAAAGGCCAATAATAGGTGGTAGAATAATAATTTAAAAGAGAAAAAGACATATTTGAATTTTCCTTCTTCATTATGTTGTCCTCCCCCACCGCTCCCAAAGATCGTCCAGGCCTGGTAGACGTACCTCTAGTAGAGCAGTTGCAGGAAAGCATTGTTCAGGCGCTGCGGCTCCACCTGCTGGCCAACCACCCAGATGACACCTTCCTTTTCCCCAGGCTGCTGCAGAAGTTGGCTGACCTCCGGGAGCTGGTCACTGAGCATGCTCAGCTGGTGCAAGAAATCAAGACGACAGAGGATACTTCCCTGCACCCGCTGCTGCAAGAAATATACAGGGACATGTACTGAGTATATGAACTGAGAAATGCATATGAATGTACAGGAAGGAACAGCAATGCAGCTTCTGAGGCTGCTGCACAAACCGGAGCAAAACAAAAATCTTTTTTTAAGGAGGGGGGAGGCAGCTTTTGTTGGGAAAGTGACTGCTTCCACTTCATTAAGAGGACACACAGTGGAAAGGGAGCGTTTTTTAAACCATAGATGTGCAGAGGTATCATTAAAGGGTTAATTTCGTTGATCAGCAGCACCAGAATGTAATGGAGCTGAGTGCCTTGGATGCCAGCTTTTACACATGTGAAGAAAAGTGAATCTGAAGCAGGCTGTGCATATTAGCATATTGTGCAAAGAAAGTTATGTACACATATCAAAAAAATACCTGGGTATGACTGCTGACCTCATGCGTGCGTACACTGAGGATAACTATACCTGTGAACATAACAGATTAGGGCCCTCTGGATGTGATTTATGTCATTTTCTTGTTCTGTTACTGCGTACTTGTGGCACGTTTGCTTTGACTACCTTGACAACTCGCAGAGAACTGATCAAGTGTCATCGTTACTTGCTGCATGAGTTCAGGTTTCTCCTGTTTTGGGCACAGCTTCTGCCTCCAACACATAACAGATAATTAGCCTTACTTCTCCCGCAGGCAATAAGCTGTTATTTGATGTGTCATTTTTTATTAATCCTCTGCCCTGCTGTTAAAAGCCAACACAGTGTGATAGCTCACTTTTTTTTCTTTTAATTCAGATTTTCAGTGTTACAGAATACATGTTTATGTACAAATCCTGCCATTATGTAAAACTAAATCTCAAGGAGAAAAAAGTGCTAACAGCCAGTACTTTATATTTCCAATACAAACAAAATAATCTGTTAATTAGCTTGTGTTGTGTTTTGGAAATATAACAAGACTGCCTTAACCTCGGTGTAAGGGACGTGTCTATTTGCAGGCCTCAAAAGGAGGAGCTGATCACCTTATTTTTCTGTACTTGGACTCTGAACCGCGATGTAGCATTGCGAAGTTGTTGTAGGTCATAATGAAACATTTTATCTTTTATATATGTCTAAACATGCTGTTAATGTTAAACGTGTTGTAGTCTGAAATAAACGAATCTATTTAACATCACTTTCTAAATGAAGCCATCAGGTCTTCAGAACATACACCAAACTCTTTATGGTGGAAGCTTGTTTCTGTGACTTATTTCATTTTTTTTCTTCATTGTTGGTAAATCAAATTCTGAGGTATTATCTATAAATTTTGACTTTTAATTCAATTCAATTTTATTTATACAGTGCCAAATCACAACAACAGTCGCCTCGAGGTGCTTTATATTGTAAGGTAGACCCTACAATAATACATACAGAGAAAAACCCAACAATCATATGAACAAGTACTTTGGCAACAGTGGGAAGGAAAAACTCCCTTTTAACAGGAAGAAACCTCCAGCACCACCAGGCCCGGGGGGTGGGCAGCCCGGTTGGGGTGAGGAGAGGAAGACAGGATAAAAGACGTGCTTAAAAAATATATACTTACTCAGAAGTTTAAGTCAACAAGTCAGAAATCTGAGATATTAACTTGATATTTTGACTTAGCTCTTCCTGCCATTTTTCCCCTTTCAGTGGTAAAAACAAGCTTTCACATTTCATTTGTCTGAATTAAATTATTATTTCATTGGCTAGAAATAAAAATAAAAAAAATACATAAATAAAATAAAAACTTTTACCTACTGGACTTACATTGACTGTAGGAAAAGTACTTTTTGCTATTCATGCTATCAATTAGTCATTCAAATATTATTTTTTAAATTAAACTGCTTAACAGTACAGTATTCAAAGTCACATATTTTACAGCTCTCTCTATGTCATTTTTAAAATACAAGTGACGCTGTTATAATCGTTGTAACCACATAATAATCGCTTTACAACGCCATCATATTGTAATACATTTGGTTGTCTTACCGCTCCAGTCCAGTGGGTGGCGGTAAAGCTTCACGAAACAACACTGACGGACTGGAAGAGAAAACCAGGAACTGACTTTCTGCTGTGAGCGATGGAGGAAAAGGCTGCTAGTGATAACCCTCAAAAAACATTTACGTGCCAGTTGTGCAGTTTAACTAGCCCCTTTACTTACTACGGACAGAAACCGCCTAACACCAGAGCTATCGTGTAAGTGAAAATGAAGCAAAAAACAAACAAACAAAAAAAACAACCCGTGCCATTTTTTAGAGCTCTGGTGTTAGCAAGGCTAACGCTAATGTTGTTAGCCGCTATGTAACTAACTGCATGCTACGTTGGACACGGAGAGAAATAAAGTGCCCAGCAGTGACTAGACTGCACTTGGAGCAGAATAAGGCTTGAACTATGTACATGTGCCCTTCATGAATTAAAGATGGGCCAGAGTTAAGCATGTGTGTTGTTGTCTGTCGTTCGTCAGGCTGCTTGAGGAGTGTTTTATCACCAAGGACCCCTTCAGTCCGGACAGGGAGAAGTTTCTAGTTTTGGGGTCCATTTGCAGCCTTTGTGGCACTTGTGTCTGTGTTGGCTCGGTAAGATGTCTCATCATATCGTCAGAATATTTTCCTATCATTTAATCTCACCCATATTAAACCGTGTTGCTAAGCTGCAGACAAACTCAACCAGGAGGACTGTCCTCAGCTGTGGGCCGAATGTCCTTTTTGGATTTTAAACCCTGTGCTTTTGTCATAATTTTAGATGCATGTCTGTGGTTTTGATATTTTGCTCAGATGACTCTGCGATCATGTGGCTCAAATGCTGATTGGGCTTCATGGTTCTAAACCTCTTGCAATCAATATTCAGCCTTTCAAGTGGATGGTGAAAATAAGTAAAGTCCAAAGGGTAGTGGGTGCTTATGCAAACATGGAGAGCCAAATGCTGAACTTTTGTCATTTCTGTTTTCTTCTCACTTTGTTAGGACTGCAGCCTTTTCTACACCAAGAGGTTCTGCGTGCCGTGTGTGAACAAGCACTTGGACCAGTTTCCCCATCAAATTCAGGTCGAGCTGGCTAAGAAGAAGCAGAGTGCAAAGGCTGGAGTGTCATGAGATCGGGAAAGGAGTCCACAACACGTGTGTGTAAAGGTGACCGCGCTGGACCAACCAGGAAAACAGTGGTTTACACTGTGAATCAGACTGATCGACTTTCCTGCTGGATGTTATTTATTTATCTTAAAAGAGATTTATAAGGCTGACATCTTATTAGGTTGATGGGCCTTCCCAGCCGGTTGCTTGTGGAGGCCAGTTCGGCAACTATTCTGGGAAACAATGTGAACTATATACACGTGCGACTCCACAAACAAGTATAGCTACCGTGTAACTGTTTGTTTTAGTGGCAGAATGTGGCACAGTTGCATCATCCCCCATTAGTTACATTTAGCTGTTGCGTTAAACATTTACTCCCATTTTATTTTATTTTATTTTTTTACTTGAAGCATACACAGGATTGAATCCGCATCTCTGCTTCCATCTGCACAAACTTGAGCAGTGTCTGTGAAGCACCATTAAAATAAAAACATCCCCTTTTGCATTGGCTGTCTGACTTTTTCACTTATTATTCCAGTTTACCTGTCCTGAGTCCAGCGTTCACTTCAAGGATCGTTCCCTACAGCACCACGCACCGTTTACAGCAGCATAAACACATTATGGATTAAACAGCGATAACATCGATATAACGCACACGCTCGCTGTGTTTATCCCTACATGTTCAGAGGCTTCTCGAGGGCTAATTGAAGCAGCATGGCCTTGCAGGCAGGCCCCGGAGGGTTTTTTTCTTTTACTGGCATATGCTTGCAGAGGAATGCAGATGACACTGAGCTTAAGTTTCCCTTTGATTATTACAGGGTTCCTACAAAGCCCACAGAATGCCAATAAAGTTGATGATCACTAGTTAAATAATGACTTATTTTTAACAAATACAAAATGAGAACTGTTAAGGGGGAAATTGCTGTGAAACTGAAAGTGATTTTTTTTTAAAGCGGTTTCTATTTTCTGTTTAAATTCTGAGCACGCACACGAGCAATTACAGCCAGTGAAGCACACAAACCAGCCCTGTGGCACCAGTGGCGAAGTCTGACAGCGATAGGCATCGAGCCAACGATGACGAAGCCCTTCGCTGATGTCACTGGAGGGTGAGTGGGTGCCTCTTTTCTTTTTTTTCGCCCCCCTTTTTCTTGCACTTTTCTCGCATTGCAGCCCCCAGGTGTCCTTCAGTGACCTTGGAGCTGTAACCGAACAGAGCTACAGTGATCGCATTAAGCGTGTCCAATCTGCTTACGTGACGCCAAATCAAATCATGCAGCGGTATCTGTCAGCACTCGCACAATCGTTTGGTGACCGATTGCCGCCGCGGTCCAGTACTCGGAGCGCGCTCTCTGCCCGGTAATCCCTGTGTCAGGTGTTAACACGTGAGGTCCCCAGTGAGGTCTGATCTTCACCCCGCTGCGCGCTCTCTCTCTTTTATTTTTAGCGATCGTGCTAATGAGAGAGATAAAACAACACCTTAAATTTGTAACTACACCCTTCCTTCCCTGTCTCCTGACTCCCGTGTGTAACGAAACGCAGTAATTAGGCCATATTCATGTGCACAGTTATTCCAGCTCAGCTCTGTGTAAGTTTCTGGGCGGTTCTTGGTTCAGACCAATGAATCGCCTTCTCTGTTTAAATAGTCCTTGATGTCAACTTTTCTTCTACACTCGGAGCTGCCTCTAACGCCATGTTGGCTCTTATGACTTGATGTGTTTTCATCTGCCTTACTACGGAGTTGACAGGAGTGGCTGTGTTAAATCCCCCTCCTCTTCCTCCACACACCCACCCAGCCAGCCTCCCGTGCGCCTTCGGAGACGCTTTTCCCCCCCCACCTCTGTATTTTTTTTTATATATTTTTTTTTTTGGATGATACGCGCGGAGCATGCATGCATCATTCCCGTGACTGTCCGTTTGAAAGGAATACTATTTCGGAAGCAGCGATTTGAAGCACGCGTGTGTTGTTTTTCGTCGTCGTATGTGCAACAAAATGTCAGATGTTCGCCTTTCTAACGCGAGCCCGGTGGAGAGGGTGGATGCTCGGCAGCAGGAAAACGTCAGACCTTCGGTTCGCAGAAATCTTTTCGGTAGACCGGACCCAGAGGAGATCCGCAGGGATGCGGAGAATTCGGAGCGAGAGGAGGTGCAGCGTTTCAGGGAGACTTACGATTTCGATCTGGTGGAAGGCAGGCCGCTCGCTCCGCGCAGTTACGACTGGGTGCAAGACGACGACGCACCGGAATTTTATAGCAGGCAGCCTCACAGCAGACCGAGAGGCTCTCCCGGAGACAGCAACCGGCTGGATAACGACGGCGGTGACAGGCCGTCGGGTCTCCAACCAGGCAAAAACGGTTCGAGGAAAAGGAGTGCAAAAGATGCAGGTGAGAGCTGTCATCTTTTTAGTTTTGATTGGTTTTATTTGGGCGTCTCGGAGGTGCAGCAGTTGTGTGTGTGTGTGTGGTTCAACCACAGGCTGCCATCGGTCGATGACCGTCTTATTTTGAGTTGTTACTGAAGGTGAAACTGTGCGGGACGTTCTCTGAGAACCAAAAACACGCCATATTACTGATGCACATCGTTTCCTTCTCGGGCAGCTGATCGCCTGCGCACAAATGCGTCTGGTGGCTTTTAAAAATGTACTCCACGCGACAACATCCTGATAACTTTTTCTGCGTCTGCTTCCCCCCCGCCCCCCTCCACTTCACTACAGACTCTTGCTCCACCGAGTGTATGACTAAAAGGTCGCGTAGTAGGGATGGCGACGACGACGACAACGATGACAAGTCGGACGGTGCAGGAAGTCAGACGATAAGAGCCGCGGAGGAGAGACCCGGCGGGCAAACAGCGCCAGGTTAGGAGTCAGTGTCTGCGCAAATAACCCAGCATGCTATTTATGCGTCATGTCATGTAAACACAGTGTTTCTGAGTATGACTGGTCAACCCTTTATTGTGTGTGTGAGCGTGAATAACTGCCTTTTCCCGTTGTACCATTCAACAGCCTCGTTTCCTCTTTATGTCCCACAGAGCAGAGAGGAGAGACCTGTTGCTGATGGACTACTGTAGCTTTTTTCTCATCATCTGACAGAGGGGAGAGATTTTTTTTATTATTATTATTATTTTATTTTTTTAAAGCAACCTTTTCCTGCAGAAGAGAGGAGGGAGAGGCTGCACAAGCACTGAACATGTACACTATCAAGTTTTGGCACTCATATTAATTAATTTGCCTCAGAAGCAGCAGACAATGTAGCATTGTGCAAATTGATTTTTGCTCATTTGTTTTGTATCTACTACCTATGTTTCAGATGTAGCACATAAAAAAGCATATTATGCTTTTCATACTTTTTTTTGTTAATTGTGTTTTAAGTGTAAGTGTGTGAATTTGACATGGGAAGTTGCAGTGCAATTTCCAACAGAGAAATATTATTTTTGTTATAGTGGTCATTTTTTAAAAATCATTATTCAGGTAATTGAAAAAAAGAAAAATAAATAAATGCAGATTTTTTTTTTTAAAGTCAGGGTTATGTGGAAACAAAATGTCTTCACTTTTTCTATGGCTTTATTCTCCCAGTGTTAAATATCTTTATTTTGAAGGTCCAGATGGCCACACTGTAAGTTGAAGGTCCATCTAACTGGGAATAGCCATGACAGATAAAGTTTACACACAGATCATGTCTCCCTGTTTCCCAGTTTTATGTCATTATTTTATTATAATAATTTTTTTAAGGATGGGGGAGGCCCAAAGTTTGTGCCTTTTAAGAAAAAGAAATTCTCTGGGTGAGGGGTGGGAGGGGAGGATGGCTAAACTGCTGAGCAATATCCAACCAAATTTTTTTTAACAGTATTTGCTAATAATCCTAAGATTTAGCTTTTATTTTGAAATTAGGTAAGTTCATATTCTATTTACTTTTAGGCCACATATCCTTCCCCTTAGTAAGTAATGCATGTTGTCCAGGTCAACATAGATAAACTATGTTTAAAAAAATCACTGGGCCTTTTTCTTTTATGCAAATATGTGAATCAAAGATTTGTCTTTGTGGTGTGGAATTCATGTGGAACATGCAATTGCACTATTCATTTCTCATTTTAAGTGAGGGCAGAAAAACAAAGTGACACCACCTCACTCGGTGTAAAACTTTGAAGTGTACCTGTGTGCCTCATTTTTTTTTCTGTCTTTCTTTCTTTTTTTTGAAAAACACTGAAAAATTATACTAACTTATTTATGTTGAGCTTTTTTTTTCTTTTTCTATCTTTTTTTTCGTGGATGTATGTATAGCTTCCCAAAGCATAATTTTTTGCATTTTTTGTAAATATATATTTTCATTATTGTTTTTAAGATAAATAAATAAAATAGCAAAACTGAGCCTAATAATTGATTTTATACCCTGTGCTTGTGTTTTTTCCCCCCTATTTTCTTTAAAATGCAGCTTGATTAATTAAAAGAGCATCGCTTGTATACTAGAAACAAAAGCCGCTCCACCCTTCACAAACACCCTAAGTTTAGTGATCCGCCCATGTAAACTACAAGACTGATCATAGTAATTATCAAGTCTTAGGCAAAGACCTGGGGTATTACCACATTGGAGAATAATTGTTCCTTTCAGCATGTGGAATGACAAAGCAGCTCTAGCTACACAATAAGAAACAGTCAAATCACTCAGTGAAGAAGTATTTGTCACACTTTTTTAAGACACTTTACTATTAAATAATGTGCAAAATGAACTCTGCTTCCTATGAAGCTACTGCTCAGTAATCTTATATATCTTGTATGCTGCAGGACTAAATCCCTTATGCCGCAGCAGAGTGCAGACTGCGACTGTGCTCGAGCTTTTTCAGCTAAGCTCTGCCTCTAAAGTTGAAAACAACAAGGGTATGTCCTGAGGAAAAGAGAGGGAGAGAGAGAGAAAAAAAGTTTTTTTTTGTAGTTATTGCCCTTCCCTGTCTCCAATCACAGCAGAGAGAAGAAAAGCAGACCACTTAGAAGCCAGCCAGTCAGATAGCTGTGGGAGGGAGCTTGGGACAGAACAGGCTATTCCTTTCATAAGACACACACCACCCAATTAGTTTCATTGGCTGACTCTTTCCCGTTGATACCAGTGTCTAGGAGTCAAACAGAGTTAGTGAGCGAGACAGCTTTCCCTATGATATACTGGCTGTGAGTGTCTGCAGTCATTTTGAGCTAGCTCATGCCCCTTCTGTTAACTTTTACAGAATTGTAAAAAAAAAAAAAAATTCATATGCTTTTAACCATAAGTGTCAATTTGCACTACAATAATAAATTGCATCAGCATTAACCTGACATTTATCCACTCAGGGGAAGTTTTCAATTGTGTTTCCTCTGGTTCGGTGTATTTTATGTGTATATTATCTATTAACTGTTTAATAAGCTCTTAATACTTCTGCCATAATCGCTCACTTTGAAGAACAGCCTTTTTCGTTTCCTGAAAGTAGGTTTTGTGCTGCTTACGAACTTATTTTTCACCCGTTTAAACCCAAACTACAGTCATGTTAAAAAAGGGAAGTTTTCACAGGAGTGTGTGAAACATTAAATAAGCCCCCTGATTCAGCAGCTTGTAGAACCAACTTTAGCCACAATAACTTTAAGTCATTGCTTTCTGCACGACTTTATCAGTCTTTATCAGTGGAGGATTTCTGTCCCGCTTTGCTTCAGTTCACTGAGGTTTGTGGGTATTCGTTTATGCACATCTTTCTTAAGATCCTGCCACAGTATTTGAATCAGGTTTGAGGTCTGGGCTTTGACTGGGACACCTTGATTTTTCTTTCTTTTTCAGCCATTCTGTAGTAGAATTCCTGCCGTGCTTAGAATCATTGTCCTGTTGCATGATGCAGTTTCAGCCAAGCTTTAGCTGTTAGACATATGGCCTCACATTTGACTCTAGAATACTCACACTGGTAATACAGAAGAGTTCATGGTCAATTCAGTGACTGCAAGGTTATCAGGTTCTGTGGCTGCAAAATAAGCCAAAATCCCCACCGTGCTTGACAGTTGGTATGAAGTGTTTGTGCTGACAAGCTGTGTTTGTGTTTTTGACAAACGTGATGCTGTGCATGATGGCCAAACATCTCCACTTTGGTCTCCTCTGTCCAAAGGACATTGTTCCAGAAGACTTGTGGTTTGCTCAGGTGCAACTGTGCAAACCTGCCATGTTCTTTTTAGAGAGAGGTCTTTTTTTTCTAATCGTGCTGTCATGACCTTTAACATTTAACATGCTTACTGAGGTGTGCAGAGTCTGAGATCAAGCTCTTTGCTGTTTAGGAATTTGTCTGAGCATGGTCTGACCCAAGGGTGTATTTGCTGGGAAGACTGTGGCATTGTATTAACACACACCTGAATGCTCCAAAACACCACAAAGCCGAAACCTCTGCTTTTTAGAAAGGTGGTAACACTTGCTGATGATCTATTAGTATCAATCAAGGTTGTCTGACTGGCAGCTCATGGCTGCTAGTTATCCTCTTAATCGCTACAGAAGCACTAAGGGTGTACTTAAGTTTTCACAGGACTGCAAAGAGTCCTATAAGACTTTTGTTTCCCATATTACTGTAACGTCACTCGTGGAAACATGCAGACCGTGCAAACCAAAGAGTAAAACCAAAGCCTTTCCAGTCAGTATTTATACAAAGATTATCACATACAGAGTGCACAAATTAACAAATCATTACCCTCTTTTGTCCAGCTAAGTCTAGCTGAGCTAAATTCTGTTCAATGAGACACTGACCAATGAAGGAGACAGAGGTTCAAAAAACACAAAGACAAGCAAAGGCTAAGCGTGACCTCTACTATAGTTAGCTACCATAGAGGGGTAACGTCACGACCTCTGCTGTGTTTTCATTGGTGTTATTATCACAAACATAATATGTTTGCAGTAAGTGATATTTCTAAATGGAGCACAGCACCTATTGTGACCATAAAAGACCAGCTTCTCAGATTCACATATGGCTGTCTGAACCTAATGAGAACCAGAAACTATAAATGGTTAATGTTATATTTGCATGCTGTCAACTTCCTGGCCAGCAGTGGCAGCAAATGTTAAGCATATAGTCATATCAACACAGTCAGAGCTCAGTAGATGTTACTGAAGACAGAAGTGTGGAAGTCACATTAAGATGTTAAGTCTGAAGAACAAACAATTAAATGGAAATGGATCTTTCAACAGGATGATCACCCTAGAGCACAAGTAAATTTGCTATATGGATCCACAAGAAGAACTATTTCAACAAACCTTGTGGTGCCAGGGGATCGACTTACTTTTTCCACATGCTCTTTGTTTTTCACATGACTTTATCTCTAAAATTTACTTTTGCAAGATTAGACCTCTTAGAAATTAGATGTTCCTCACTTGGCTATTAGTTTTGTTGCAGTGGAAGATTAAGAGGTGTAGGATCTAACATCAAATCTGCTATCTGCATCTTTACTTGCATCAACCCTGATTGGATAGACAAACCATGCTTTATAAGCTCTTCCAAACACAAAGGAGCTCGTTTCCTTTTCTTGCTTTAGTCACAACATTTCCCAACATTATTCCAAGTCCCTGAACACAACTTTTGATCTTTCTCCTTCTCGTGTAGTGATTTATATCCGTCTACAATGTGCGTTTAGAGGGGTGATGGTGGTACCTTTCATGCCAAAGACCTAAGTTTTAGTCAAACAAGTTGCATGCTCACCCATCATTTGTACCTTTTATAAATACAATATTAGGTTTAGGCATTGAAAACAACTGGGTTAGCTGTGAGGCTCAGCTTTCAGTTTAACTTTTTGAATAGGCTGGGTCTCAGGAGAATAAATTCACAACTAGTCGCCAGCCAGTCAGGGAGTGCATATTTTCCCCTAATGGTTTCCAATGATCTAGGCCTACATGACTGGGGCTTTAATTCAATAATGTTCAATTTTATTTAAATAGTGCCAAATCACAACAACAGTCACCTCAAGACGTAGTAGATAAAGACCCTACAATAACACAGAGAGAACCCCAACAATCACACAACACTCTTAGCAAGCACTTGGCAACAGGGGAACGGAAAAACTCCCTTTTAACAGGAGGAAACCTCTGGCAGAACTAGGGTCAGGGAAGGGCAGCCATCTACCGCAACCAGTTAGGGGTGAGTGCAGGGAGATAGGACAAAAAATACAGAGATTAATAACAACAAATGATTAGAAGCAAGGTGGAGCCAGTGAAGAAAAGCCAGTACAGGACAAATGTGCTCTCTCTTTGTATTCCCTGTCAATATTCCTGCTGCAATCGATTTCACAGCAACCTCATGCAAATACTTAGCAAACATTCAGGAAATCCACATTTTTCCCTCACCTTTCCCGGTGGTTGCCAGGCAGTCACCGATTGCTCCAAGGCCTTTAAAGTGCAGTAAGCTGCTCTATTTAGCACTGTTAGTCCCGCTGTAAGCCTCCTTTAACCCTCTGATTTGTAAATAAGCATTTTTTCATGGGTTTCAATTTCAAGCTCACAGTTTAACAAATAAAACATCAACCACTGTGAAGCATTGTACAGAGCTGTACTTGGCATGACCTCAAAACCACACTGGAGGGTAAGCTTGTCTGTGAGTCTCTGTGTTAACCCACACTGACCTTTTATAATCAATACACTCCAGCCGGGGTGGTGAAAAAGATACCCACATGCACACAAAGTTAAAGCCTTGACTTTTAACAGTCTCTTATACCCTTCAAGATGTATGAAGAGTTTAATGAGTCCCAGTACATACCGGGTTCACCGTGAGCAGTCCTGCATTTGCTTCTAAGTCAGGAAAATACTACCATACTCCCAATGTTAAATTTTAGCAGGCCCCTTATTATTGCTGCAGATAACGAGAGGAGAAATGGGTCATAAAAGTCTGACATCTTTGGAGCTGACGCTATTAGGAGATATTCAGCAGAGGCCCTACAAAAGTATGAGCTCATAGCTTGGCAAACTCCACTGGGGAATGGAGGTGTGTGTGTGTTTTGAACAGTCTTGTCTTGTTTTAATCTAGAAATACAACTTCCCCCATCTGTTTCATATTATTAATTTGTCAATTTTTTAAAACCTCAGGGTTTTTTTTGTTTTTTTACAAGGGCAGAGCTGCGTCACTTCCCCGTTGTGTTATGGTCCATGCTATTGGCAGCGGTGAGATCAGGAGAGATAAAGTAGAGATAGACGGGAAGAAAGAAGAGAAGGCAGAAAGAAAGGGAAAAAATGAGGGAAAGAATGGGTAGTTAAAGAGAGGGAAGCAAAGATGGGGTCTTTGGCTGTGTCTTGCTACATCCTGGCCAAATCACGTCCAGTGCAGGATGTAAACAAACTAATCTGCCAATGCGAAGTCTTTACACATTTGGGTTTTTTCTGGGCTCTGTGACTCATACAGCCTGACTGCCCTGCCTTCTACAGTCCTGGAGTGTTTAGTTTGCCTTGCAGCAGGGGTCACCAAGACTATGCAGGCCTGCTGTGTTCCTTAAATATGCATACAAATAGTCTTCAATGAAGTGGATAGAAAAAAAGTTATGGATTTCCAAAACTAAAGCTCCTGGTTTCTATGCAAAGACAGGAAAGCTTTTAAATGTATTGTCCTCGAGATTTCAGTCCTGCTTGATTTGTTACCATAGCAAAGACTGTTTGCACTGTAGACAATGTGCAGCAAATACGCTAATTTTGATATAAACACAGATACAAACTCCTCACCTTTCTGTAAAATTTGCTGTTTTGAGATCGGATTATGTCACCTATGAGACATTCATTCCATCTGTATTCTGCAAAGCCCTTCTCCTCTGCTTCTGACTGGCTCTCACCATAACATTCCCATCACATTCCTTCACTGTCACCATATGGTGGATTTTTGTAAAATTCTTGTGGGGTAAAAATCTGATTCAGAAAATTGGTATTTTAGCTCTATATGTAGGTGATTTAGCTGGGTAGGTAGTTTTATAAGAGGGAAAAGGATAACAGAAAAAAAGACAGTGTGTCTTTCTGTGCTTCTTTTGTCAGCTTCTCCTCTTGTTAGTGTTGTTTAATTTTAAACATATATAGTATGAAAGATGGCTGTAGCCACCAAGATGCCACCCTTTGGTTTGTAAAGTCTGGTGTGATGCCTTGATGCTCATCAGGTATACACATTTTAATCACAAGTCATTAGCCAATGAGACTACCCTGGAAATTTTTCTAAAATCCAAAAAAGTAAAACTTGTGCTTTTTGAAATATGTTGGCTGCAGTCAGGTGACACAGCTTTTATTTTAAACATGAGCCTTCTCCATTTTCAGTTTGCGTCGCAAGTTGTAGTACCAATCGGCTAGTAGTTAGCAAGTATTTGCATTCAAAAGTGAATACTACAGGCAGCCGTGGCATTCTCCTAGCAACCACTGCTAACGAATGAAAAAACAGACACGTTTCCCAAGCAAACGGTAATCGTATCACATGCAATATAGACAGCAACTCAAGCAATGTGTGCACAATATCATGTGAGATACCTCAACAGGACTAGGAGTCTTCTTGGAGCCACAACTATTACCATCTGATGGCCTTTAGACAGATTGCAAGAGTAAGGTACACATTTTGTACCTTGTGTGGGCGGTGAAGCAAGCAAACACATGCCCACACACAATGAAAACAGAGAGCAGAGGAGAGAAACCAGCAGAGCTAGTGAATATACACTTACTACCAATGTACTTCATACTTGTTACAAAGTTCTTTCTGCTTTTGTCACGCTTTTCCTATGTATGCACTTTTTTTTGTTTTAGCACTTACCGCTGGATTAACTGTGTATCACTCTAGAAGGTAGCATGGTAAAGTGCAGATGTTAGCTTGAGGAAATTCCATCCTCCAAGATTCATTATAATTATAAACACAAAAACAATGAGCCAAGCATGCACACAGTGAGCAAGATAACATCCCTTCCAAAGAGGACAAACTGAGTGTGTGTGATTTGACTTTGGATAAAAGGGCCTTAACTTACTAACAAATCACCCAATCCAGCGAGGGGAACAAACACAAATACTGACACTGTAACAAAGGACAACTTGAAAAAAAGGAGTCAACATGGAGGTGCCAAAAAATTTCCTCTGAGGTACGTGTTGCACACTTGGAAAAATGACACTTCCAGGCGTGCATGAGATCAGAATCATTCTCTTTACTTGCTCATTTGCAACTGCAAAACACAAGCACTTCAGTTTAGCGTAGCTGAACTTTGCAGGCTGGCTGTGCAGTAAAACAGAATAACATTTCAACTACTGAACATGTGCTAACAAAGTACTCATTTACTCAGTATTTTCATACCAATGTTCATATTACAATATTCTGCACACCCGCATGCTCATCCAACTAGTAATGTAGCAACTGGAGACTACTCTCTCGATCTTCTTATTAACCATTTGCGACATGATATCCAGTTTCACACAAGTTCAGGTACATCGTGTAAATCACAAACTCCGACATTAGCATTGTGTTACATTAATGACAGTACCTTACTCTAATACATTTCTTACGTCAACATCATTCTGTTTATACATCATCACATCACTTGTCCTCACCTGCAAATACAAAACACAAGCGCTTCAGTTTAGCGTAACTACACTCTGCAGGCTGTCTGTGCAGTGTTGCCAACTCTTCAGTAAGGAAAATCGCTATTGGTTGTCCTAAAAGTCGCTAGAAGTCACTAAATGACGTCATCACATAATTTGCATAATTGGTCATGCTAATGTAATTGTAACCTACGTTGTTGGAGAGAGAAATAACATCGTGGAAGAGACATAAAGTGAGTAAAAAAAAACGTCCTACATGCATTTAGAGTTTATTTAGAACTACAAATTAAATTTCTTTTAGCAATTATTGTTTTTTTAATGTCACAATTCCAACCCTGCTCCTTTACCCGGGCTTGGACCGGAAAAAGTGACCCGAAATAGGCACTCTGGTGGAGTTACTTTGTGTGTGTGTGTTTATAAGTAGTTTTAAACCTTGTGATCCACAAAACAGCATAAGAGTAAAAGAAGAACTGACTGCGTTACAGTCAGTGCGGGAACAGCGGCTTCGCTCATGCGTGATTCATTTGCAGTTTGGACGCATAGGTGTGAACATCTCCTGCCCTGATAGCAGCTGGGGGAGGACTATCCTCCACCCGTGAGCGCTTTGGAACGGGCGAGGTGCCCATGGCAGCACCCGCTGCTTGTTGAGAGTAAGAGCGATACGCGCTTTCACGTCAAGTAGTCGTCATAAATAAGTCTCCAATAACACCAGAAAAAGTCGCCAGATTTGTCGCTAGTCGCTTTTTAGAAAAAAAGTCGCTAAGGGGGTCTGAAAACTCGCTAAATATAGCGACAAAGTCGCTAAGTTGGCAACACTGTGTCTGTGCAGTAAAGCCCACAGGACCCCAAAGCTGCCCGATTCAGTGCCTGCATGAGCGTAACCCATGGGAATCATCATTGACCAAAATATTTTAGCTGGATTGCCAGTGAGAACAGTATGTGTCAGAAATACAGTAATAAAGAACTGAATGCATAACGTAACAATGATAAGTACACCAAACACATAAAATTATGGAGGGGGGTTCAGTTATCTATTACAATACATTCATATGTGTCCACTAGGGGTGCAACAATACTCGTATCGATATTGAACCGTTCGATACAGTACTTTCGGTTCGGTACGCATATGTATCGAACAATACAAAATTTTTAATTAATTTTATCAACTTTTCTTCTGACGATGCTGTCTGTGTTGACCGCTCAGTGAATCTGCGTTCGACTACTCCGCCTAGGCTGCACTGTCGAGCACAGATCCACTGAGCGCAGCGCAAGCTAGCGAGACAGAAGTTCAGCTCGTTGCAACATGGCAAATTGAACCTCCCCCTCCCTCATTCAGATCTGGCGTTTGGAACTATTTTGGTCTTCATGTGACGTATGACCCTGAAGGTAAGCGTATCATGGACAAAAGTAAAACAGTATGTCAGATGTGCCACGCAATGCTCAATTACATTGGTGGGAACTAGTGCTTAGCGCAGTTAGCTTGTTAACGTGTTGATGCCGTCCAGCCCCACGCACGGGGCGATCCGCGGTAGCTCGTTAACGGAGATTTGCCGCGTTGTGGCGTTAATGTCATTTCAACGAGATTAACGCGGACAGCACTAGTGGGAACACAACGAATATGACTGCACATTTACTCCGACATCATCCTAGTGCAAAGACAAGTGGAAGCAGACAAAAACAACAAGCACGCATGCTACAAACTTTACCCGAGTCATTTAGACAGCCGTTAGCACATGATTCTCCTTATGGGGACCTGATATGTTTAATATGCTGCTGAGAGTATACCCCAGAAGAAGCGTATAGTATAGCTTTTATTTTGGAAAGAGCCATTTCTCTGTAATAAACTCTTTTTCCAAAGATGAGTGATTTCTCGATCAGATAGATTTATTTTTTATTACTTTGTTGTTTCAGCAACATTAAATTTAAAAACTGTACTTTTGAGTTAAAATATAAATTTATAATTTTAATAAATGAAAAATTAAAAAGGCATGAACATTTTTTTTGTATCGAAAAAATATCGAACCGTGACACCAAAGTATCGAATCGAACCGAACCGTGAATTTTGTGTATCGTTGCACCCCTAGTGTCCACCCATGAAATGAGTCCCATATATGTTCCACTGGGTCAGCCCCCAAAGATGCAAAGGTGGGTGTAGCTTCCAGCGCTAAAAAGTGAAGTAAAGCCAATGTACAGTACCTTAAGCCTGCATTCTTTTATAAACCACCAGAGAACAATTCATGGTCCCGCAAAAAACTTGAGGACTAACTGTGTAACGTCAAGTAAATAAGACCCTGGTCACACAGGCCTAGAGACCGGTATGGCAACCACCTGTCATATGAGAAAAATGTGAGTATTTCCTGAACGGTTGCAATGGGTTTTTCACCGTTATTAGTAAAGTTAAGTGCAGACAGGGAAGCAGGAAAAGACACACAGCAAAGGGCCTTGGGTTGACAACAAACTCAGGCTGCTGTATGTGGTCTCCTGCTCAACCCGTGAGCTTAACTGATGCCTCCCACTCCCACAAACTGTATCTAGTTACGCGTTGGGAATGATAAAGCTCTGGTTAAACAAACACTCACTGAATATGCACTGCAAGGTTCTCATATTTCCTTATGTGCTCCCAAACCGGTGTTGTTGTTGTTTTATTTATCCGAGTCGTAGATGATTTATTTTTTATTTTAAAAGGTAATAGTAGTAGGAAATGCTACTCCTTCATATCATCCTAAATTAAAAGAATAATGATTGGATATAATATTAATCTGCTATTTTATGCATTTTGCCATATTTGAGTGTGGCATTAAAACATTATTGTTATTACATTATTGCATTATTATTTTGATTTAGCATGGCAAAGTAATAAAACTGAAAGCATATGGCTTTGGGTTTACATTAATTTAATTTAAAATTAAAACCTTTTAAATGGATAAAAATAATAAAAATCATTAGTGATAGTCACGCACACTCACGTTGACACAGTCACACCCCATCAAGGCCTCATCAACGCTTCAGCTTTGAACTCTTCCCTCTGACCCTGAGGGTTCAGTGACATGACACATCTCTGAGAGAAAGAACAAAAGAGCAGTGGGTTAGTTGAAATAAGGCAAGCGTCAAATGCAGCGATAACTCGTGCTCGGACGGATCAGGTGATGGCATGCAAAGCTCATTATGTGTGTGAGTTTCCAAATATACAAGCATAGTAATATCAATCTGCTAAGGATTTGTCCTAAAAGTCATAGCAGTTCAGCAGCAGTCACTTTTTGTTTAATCACTGAAGGTTTATGTGACTGTGCATGTGTGTTTTCACAATGTTTTGAGCAACTCTATAGATTGATTAATGTGAGTGTTTGTGACACGTGCACTGACTGCCTGCTGCTTAATTTTTGACTTGTGTAGTGATGCATTACAAGAGCTTTTCTGTGCTGCTGGGGTAAATTTGTGGATGATTCTGTCAGCATGACACCTAAACAACAGAGTGTTTGCAACTAGCAGAAAACAAATGTTAAAAGAAAACTGAACTGATAAGGTTTTTAGCAGTGAGTAATGTTTGACCTGAGGACAGACGTATCAGCACTTACAGGTCAAACTGAGTTCACATCAAACTCCTCTAATTTGTCTGATTGGTGCTGTGATTGGGTGAGTTTGAGTCATAACCCACTTAGAGGGCAAATATTAACATTTTTTTTAGATCTTTCTTATTGCATCTGTTGCAGTTGCTGCTGCTGGTGAGTTCAAGGACATTCCATCCTCCAAGATTCATTATAATTATAAACAAGCATTCACACAGTGAGCAAGATAACATCCCTTCCAAAGAGGACAAACTGAGTCTGTGTGATTTGACTGGATAAAAGGGCCTAAACTTACTAAAAAATCACCCAATCCAGCCGGGGGTGGGGGGGGGGAACACAAATACTGACACTGTAACAAAGGACAGCTTGAAAAAAAGGAGCCAAGATGGAGTTGGAAAAAATTTCCTATGAGGTATGTTCATGGTGTAGCTTCCAGCTCTAAAAAGTGAAGTTAAGCCAATGTACAGTACCTTAAAACTGCAATCTTTTATAAACCACCAGAGAACAATTCCTAGGTCCCGCAAAATACATGACGACTAACTGTGTGAATAAGACCCTGGTCACACAGGCCTA
The DNA here is from genome assembly GCF_036321145.2 of Pelmatolapia mariae. Lineage (NCBI taxonomy): Eukaryota > Metazoa > Chordata > Actinopteri > Cichliformes > Cichlidae > Pelmatolapia > Pelmatolapia mariae. The sequence goes on from NC_086242.1 coordinate 6,490,941, forward strand.
GAGACCGGTATGGCAACCACCTTTCATAAGAGAACAATGTGAGTATTTCCTGAGGGGTTGCAATGGGTTACTCTACGCTAATGGCAGTTGCTGGTAAAATTGCAGTTGAAGTCCCAGTCATCTACAGACTGCTCAATGACCCCCTAGCTACCATGTATAAGTAGTGAAACATGCATTTACTAGTCAGTTGGGAAACGCCCTTGTGATTGCAGACTAACATGAAAAAGTGAATGCAGCCATGGCATCTTATAACTATGAAAGCAATCACTGGGAGGTTTTTGGTGCAGCACCTTCTCTGCAATCAATTTAACCTGGCAACAGCCTGGTCCTCTTTGCTGTGTTTCTGTCGTTAGTTGTTACCTTTAGGTACATTTGAAATAGATTCTTTAACAAATATTAAGGGCGTGTCTGTGAGTTGCACCCATACGCATCTTATTAGCCAAGCTAGTTAGCATTAGTTGATAACTTAGCATCCAGTCTTTCAACAAAATATTGTGACTTAGATGACTTGAAATGTTCTCATAAAAATTAACTTAAACTGAACCTTCCAGCCCCCCCATGACAACAACAATGAGTGCTAAATAAAGTAAACGTAAAAGAAAAATATGAAAGTAGCTGCTTTTACATGAGTACTTTGGTCATAAACCAAAGTACAAATGGACAAATGGAAACTTCTACCTGATAGTAATGGTATATTAAAATGCCTCCACCTCACTCTAACATCCTCTTCTGTCACAGCAACCCTTAGTATCTCTGGCATCTCCAGCTCTGCCTCCTGTCTTATTGTCAGTGCCATTATCTCCAAAACATACATCATAGCAGGTCTTAACATGTAGTTCAGGGGTGGACAACTCCAGGCCTCAAGGGTCGGTTTCCTGCAGGTTTTAGATGTATCCTTGATCCAACACAGCTGATTTAAATTCCTAAATTACCACCTCAACTTATCCTGAAGTTCTCCAGAGTTCTCCAGAGGCCTTAGTTCATTATTCAGGTGTGTTGAGTCAGGGTGATCTCTAAAACCTGCAGGAAACCGGCCCTCAAGGCCTGGAGTTTGACACCCCTGTTGTAGTGCTAGATTAAAATTCAGTGCAACTGTATTTATCAGAATTTTGAGACACGAATTGGCTGAAGTCCCTGACCTTCCCTTTATATAATTAGGACATTTTCATTTGAAAGGCCAGCTGTAAAACACTAGAACAACTTCCTTTTACTGTGTTTTTGTGGCCACAAAAAATGTCCCCACACAAAAGTTTTTGAAATATTTTGCTTTAATAAAAGTGGTGAACTGACTGACATTGCGCTAGAGTCATTCTCCTTTTGTGAAAGTGTCTACTGTTCACCAAATAAAAATACATTTTCATGAGCACAGCATTTCAGGGACACTGATCCCTGACATGTCAAATAAGATTTTTGAAAATCAAAACCACAGGGCTAACATATTAAGCATCTGAAAGACTCTGACTAACTTATCTGCAAATATTTGAACGTGATGTTACACAATTTATGACAGCAGAGTGGATTTATCTTTGAACCCAGGCCATATCTCAAACAATATACTGA